>NC_034411.1:41272742-41301652 GCF_002078875.1 Numida meleagris | reverse complement strand
GAAGAAGAAGAAGAAAAAAGGCTGTGCTGTGTATTTTTTGGATGGGGCTCATTCTTTCCTCTGGTTTTCCAGAAAAACAACACTTGCTTTCCCTGTTAGGTGAATTACTAGGGAAGATTAGGCACACAGGCACAAAGCAGTTTGAGCACTTTCCTTTTGCCTGCAGCGATGTGAGGGGCTTGTGCTGATACTAAAGCACTCCAGTGTTCAGCAGATGTACTTTGAAGTACTGTTGCATCGGCCAGGTACTGGCCAGTAATGCCATGCAATGAAGTGATGTTCTTATTAAGAGCAAATGTTCCTCCTCCTCCATGCAGTCTCCTGCCTACATTTTGACCTCTCCAGTTGTTTTCTTGTGACAACAAACAACCAAGATCAAGTCAGTAACGTGGGTCTTATTTGTTGATAATGAAAAGGAAGTTATGCTGCTTGTGCCAGTAAATTAGGAGGCACAGAAAACAGATTTTGTCGAAGAAATTTGATATCTTTCTTTGAAGAATTTGTATATTTGGGTGACTAAGGTACTTCAGCTATGTAAGGAAGATGTGGTTTTACAAGATTTGTTTATTAAGATGCTGGAAAGATACAAGATGCACCTTCTGAATAGGGCAGGGGCCAGGCGATGCATCTCCTAGGATATCGGAAGAACAAAGTATGTTTTGGTGGCACTCAGAAGGCGTGTCCTTGAACGAAGATCTTCAATGTTTCTCTCAGTGATCTGGAAAGAAACAAAGCCATATTGGGCACAAAGAGAGCAAAGACTGCAAAGGAGGTAGGTGAGGAAGGCTGCAGAGAAGGGAGCTGGGCAGAGCTGCAAGCTTAAGCAAAAATCCCTAGGCAAAGCATAACAGAGAGGGCTGCCTGCCCAGCCCTGCAGTGAGAACCTGGCAGCGTGGGGCTCCTCCACCTGCCCCAGAGCAGCACCAGTCAGAGCAAGAGGCTGGAGTCAACGTGGGGCAGAGGGTAACAAAGCACTGAGCCAGCTTGCTGCCAGCTGTGATGGATTCTCTGGCACTGCAGAATTCTACATCACATTAGGATTTCCCCATCTCCCTCTCTGCCACAAAAAAAAAAAAAAAGAGAGAGATGCTTTACTTCATTCTGAGGACTTTGGGGTCCTGTGTTAAAGAGAAGACCAAGCAGGAAAAATCACAGCAGTCCTGGCTTTAAAACCTATGAACACACTTGATCAGAAAATGATTTTACACAAGACGAAAACATGAAAATTTGTAGTTTATTTCTGTCTTTTATTTATTTAAAAAAATTGAGCTGGGGGACTTATTTTTTTTAATAACTACTAGTAAAAGAGAAGAAGGAGATGCCGCGTTGATCTGCACAACTGAGTAAACTTGCTGCAGGGCACAGATTGGTTGCTGGAAGGTGAAGAAGAAATTTCTCCCACACGTAGCTTGGATAGAGCAATGTATGCTCCACCAGCACCTCCAGAGACAGGAGAAGCCCACACTGGTGTGCTGAGAGCTGAGCCTGCACCTCTTTGATGAAAGACACCAAGAGTTTTAAGAATTTCAATCAGCTGAATTCTCATACATCTTTACATTGCAGTGCCCTTGGTTTCTTTGAGATTGTGATGTTTGTTGCAGCTAAAGGATGAGGAAGGCAGGAGCGAGGCCAGGCTGAGTTTTCTGTTGTTGCCTTTGCCTGAAGCATTTAGCAGGAGGCTGCTGCGGGAGGAGGGATGTCAGGCATGATTTGATCTGGCACGGATTTTACTGATACAAATCCCCCTGGCTGAAGCCTCTCAGGGGCTACACCAGCTAAAACATAAAACAAAATAAAGATCAGAGGCAACTCTACTTACACGTCCTTAGCAGTAAAGAGAGAATATCTTAATTATGCTTTGCCTGTGAGATTAATCATACGGGACTGTTGTCCTTTCCAATTGCCTACAAATTTTGAATTGCTCTGTCTAGTGGAAGATGATTCAAAGGAGAAGAAATTTCACCTGGAGGTGTTATGGCTTTGTCCTCCACACAGTGTGGCTCCCTGCCTTCCAGCAACATGGCATGGGGATGGTAGCACCTTACATACACACAACACACAGATCAACCCACAGTACCAGACAATTCACTGGCACCAGCACAAATTTCCAGCATTGCTTAGGTATAAATTTGAGTCACAATATATTTACTACAGAGAGGCAGACCAGACTAATTCTCAACAGCTTAAAAAAAAAAAACAAAAAAAACAGCAAGAAATAAATCTCTGTGTCTTTGAGGCAGAGGATGCTATTCAAGTAACATACTATAGAGAGTTAATGGTTACAGTGCAGTGGGTGGAAGTAAAGCCACTGCAGGTGTGTTTCTTAATGAGGTACTAATTGGGCAGGTGCACATTAATAGGGAACAGGGAGGGCTCCCTAGCTATAGGGCTAAAGAGAATTCTGTGCTGGGGAGGGCACTGCTGCAGCTGGAAGAAAGGTTTATTTGTTTAATCTGCATGTAATCAGCGAGGATGTTGGTGCTGGTAATAAGGAGAGAGCTGTGTGCTGGAAGGGCAGCATAGATAATGAGGGTTTGGGGAGATAAGGCTGGAGGGTAGGGGATGAGACTGCTGCTTGTGTGCTTGCTCAGCAACAGAGCTGGGTTATTTGTGGGAGTATTGGAGAAGATGTGAAGCTAAAAGGAATAGTTGTTTGGGTGTTAGGAGATGATTTGGGGTGCTGAAACTTAAATAATGGGGATGGCCATGAGCCCATTGGATCAGCTAACTCTGTTAACAAAGCTGATGCTGCGTATCTTTATTGGAAAGCAGAAATATGGATGATGAAAGAAATATGGAGGAAGGGAGGTTGTACCAACAAAATAGAAGAAGAGAGAACAGAGAGGGACCTGCTCCCTGGAGCTTCCCAGTGCTCTGTCTTCTCCTTAGCAAGAGATAGTAAGACAGCATAGTCTCCTCTGCTTAGACATATGCTCCTTGAAGTTTTCTGACTGCTTAGAAGTAAAGGTTATGGGCAAGAAAAAAAATACATGAATAATAATGTGTCTCTGCTGTGGCACCTGTAGGAGCAGGCTGCAGACATAAGCAGTATCCAGCACAGAGCTTTTCTGTGCTTATGTGGTACTCAAGCAGTCCCCTTCTCATCAGTTCTTTCTCACTAGGAGGCTCACTGGTGGACTGTGGTGGCTTTCCCCCTTGCCTCTTAAGAAGCAATTTGTAACTAGCTTTCCTCCACCATGTTCTCTCACTGCCAAAGCAAACTTGTCAATAGAAGTCTGGTGTTTAGATGCAAAAAAGATGTACGTCTAATTAAATGTGAAGCTGGTTTGTGAGAAAGGAACGTATTGAGAAGCCACTAAAGAGCATCACACAGAGTGTAAAGAACTGGAAGCAAATGTTTGAAGAAAAGAAACAGCGTGGTTATTATGACTTCAAGCCACAAACATTGCGGTAGTGAAGCAAATGGTAACACCAGCAATTTTGGGGTACTTGGGAAAAGAATCTGCTAGTTGTATTGAATTAAGTCTTGAGAAAGATTTAATGAGGCTTCAGAGAGCTGTGCTTGGAATGCATGTATAGAGAAGCAGATCTGCTGGAGAGGTCTTGGATGACTCCATGTGTGCTGTGGGAGGACTCCATTTGCACATCTTCACCAACTTTACTAAACAAACACACGTTCTTCTTAGGCATTTCTCCTGAGAAAGCAACTATTGAGAATCTATCTTGAAGCATATGTCAGCTATGAAACAAATAGCTGACAGCTTAAAAACTTTTGATTATTCTCTAATTGCTGAAGGACCTCAAAGGTGCAACTGGCATCCAGACATCAGGAATGTTTTAGCATTTACCTTTTTTGTAATGAGTTTTTATGCAAAGGCATTACTGGCTAAGACTGTTTTCCCAGGTGCCAAAATAGTCCAAAATGGTCACACAGATGTGATTGCATCTAATCATTCTGATTATGTGATTTAAAAGCAGCATTACTTTTCTGATAGTTAACTATCTTTTATTCCCACTTAAGTTGCTGAAAAGTCACGAGAAAAATTGCTTCTTGTTTCTTTTCTGGGTGCTGATGAGAGTTGGAAGTAAACAGCCTTCAGATTGTCTCTTGCTGAACGCAAACAGGAAGATTAGTAAATAGCAGCAGTATCTGTGTGAAAGTAGTTTAATAAATGATGGTGTATATATAATGTGTCAAAAATGGCTGTCTCAATGCCATTTACTATGACAACAAGAAGTAATTTTTGTTTTTTACTAAAATAAAATACTGATGAACAAGAACCCAAGTATGTCAACTTTGGCTGTCAGTATTCAATAACTTCGTTAACAACTGTCAGCATTCCTGCCTGGTGCCTTCTTAACCAGCAGGAAAATAAGCGTTTTGTGCTAACATGGAAAAAACAAAGACCTCCTATTTCTTTTTAGGTCTCTCACACAATGAATGACAGGAGGCGGTAGATGGAGGGACCTGTGGTGTCTGGTTGTGCAGCTCCTGCTGCACGGATACTATGGTTTTGCCCAACCTCATTCTTAAACATGGGTAAGGAGGATTTTGGTCTCACAAGCTAACCTGATCTAGCATTGTAAGTGACAATGAAACCAAGCCAAGCGGTCTATGATACCTTTCTAATTATTATGTTTTCTCTCTGCATAGCTTACATCTCCTTTGTCCCTTCATAAAGCAACTAATCTTGGCCTGCCCTTGGCAGAGATGAGGATTAGCTGGTCATATTCCTCATTAATACAGTGTCCTTTTATGTACCAGGAGGTTCTCTGTGTCACGTTTTATTCGTCCTCCCTACTGAGGCAGACCCTCTCTGGCAGCCTCTCTCTGTGGCCTTTCCTGCTTTCTGAACTTCAGATTTTGGGTCCTCAGAGACCAAAGCCAGGCTCGCTGACCCAGCCGAGGCCTCAGGAGCATTTGAAATAAATGTTGCCATCAGCTGTCAGAACAAGAATACTGACTAGTCAAGGATAATTTTTTTTTTTCACTTTCTGTGGGGAAAAAAAATTCTGACATGAGAAATACCAGAGGAATGCACCTGATCTTAAATTGCATGAGCTCTGACACAATGGGCTCTCACCTCCTCTTACTCCCCACAGTGAAGCATTTGCACCCCAATTTTCAGAGACATCAGTGGCAATGACCCCAGGACCCTGGCAGTCCAAGGAAAAAAGGGAACAGATGTGTGGGCCGTGCACCTGGCTTGTGGCTATGGCTGATGAAGTTCAGTACTTCGGGAGCCACAAGCTGAGGGCTGTATGCTGGTAGTTGTATCTCCCAATGCAGAGAAGCTGCTTCTGTCTTGTACTGCACCACAGGCATGGTGCCTGCAATGCAGGCTTAACCACAACAGATTTTTTTTTCCTGTGGTCCAGAGGCTAAACCAGAGCTGCCAGTGGTTTTGCTGCAAAAATGATACTTGCCAGGCAGTAGATTAGGCTGTGCTGCTGGGTTTGCACTCCTCCCTCCGCTTGTCAAGCTCTCTAGCTACATTCTGCCGAGCTCCCACAAGCATGGCCTGCTCCCCATCCCTCAGCACCCTGGTCCTACCTCTGTAATCACTGACTTTGTTTTAAAAATTAGGTATAATCACGTTTATCACCAAATAATGTGTGCACGTGACCAGTGAGGTCAAGACCATAGTGAAGTTTCAAGATAGTAAAATTCTTGCTTTCATGAACTTTCAGAACATGCAGAATTCATTCAGATTATTGGAGGGGAGGGCAAACCAAGTGGGTGTAAATCACTCGCAGGCTGGGGACTGTGACGGAGAGTTCACTGAAACCAAATTATGGTATATCTGTTTTAGTTGCTGTAGAGAGCACACTGAAGTAGTGGAACAAGTTAATTTATATTAGCTTAAAAATATTTGTGGTTTTATATGTCTAATAAAAAGGAGTCCCTGGGACATTCCTTGATAATGTGAATGTTGAATGTGAAGGTCATTTCAAAAAGCAGGTGAAGAGTGTTAACATCTTCTTAGTAAAGTAAAATGGCAAAGTCAAGATAGTTCTGCCTTTGAAACATGCTTCATCCCTTCCTTGTTTCTCAAACCCAGGTGTGCAGCCAAATCAGCAATCTAGGTTTGAGGGGAGGTTGTGTAGCTGTCCTGTCATTTAGTGGGGAAAAGAGGTGCATTTCTCTTTGCCATTTGCAGGCCCTCTGAACTGCAGAAACAAAACCTCAGGATGAGTTTCCCATTTGCTACATTACATACCAGTTTGACTCCTCAGTCCATTCCGGGCTGGACTCGTTGTTCTTCCTGTCTATGAAGCAGGCACTAGCACTCTTGCTCACCACCCACTGCCCCACCACTACTGGCCCACTGAAAGGAACCTGAACTGCAAGGGAATGGCCTAATCAAGAGACAGAGATTTCAGAGCCACCTCTACTGACAAGGACATGTAGATTACAGGGAATACATTGATGGGTAGTCAAACCAAAGGGTAAATGACGTTGATTACCTACCATCCTTCAAATTTTCCCACTACTCTGATACCTTTTACTGCTCCTTCAGGGCTCTTGCCATATTACCTAAAGGATGGAGTGGCTTTTCATTAGCTGTTCAACTTCCATTCGTGCAAATGTACTTTAAGAAACACTAATGATGACCAAACACAGAGCAGGTAGGGGGGAGTGCAGAAGTTTTGGACGAGGTCAATGGAAAACCAGGTATCCCATTTGTGGGAGAGAGCAGACAGTGGTGAAGTGTAGCTGAAATGCCAGTATTATGGCCACTTTCACTTAGAAACGGATTATAGGCAACATCCTCTCTCTTGTCAAGTTTGTTATTTTTCAGAGCTGTTAACATTTTCCTGAAAACAAATCCCAGACCACAAATGTTTCTTGGGGTGTCAGTATCAACCACCAGCTTGGTGTTCACCTGCTTCCTTCAGGAGACCAGCCAGCAGCATGTGCTTTCATAAGGAGTCATTTCTTTCCAGAAATAGTGGAAATATTTTCTACGCTCGTCTTCAGGAGTCAGGCATTGCGTGGTCCCAGAATTCCTGCCACTGATGAGCTTTTAACAAGCTCGGTTCCTCAGGGAGTGTCAATGCCTAGTCCAAGATGCATTGTTTATCCTCTCAGCAGACTGACTTGCACCCAAACAACCAGGCAAACGCTGCCTCAAAGCAGGAGAATTATTCTAAGAGACAGTTCATTTCACTGGCTATCAAACTAAAACAGAATTGTTTTTTGATGTCATTCATTACCAAAGGTGCTACTGCCAACTTTGTCTCAACAGAAATAGAAAAATCTTTCTTCACTTTCTGCGCAACAATAGCATAAAAATATTTTTCTTATCTCACATAGTTTTCCAGCAGCTTCTAGTACAACCTAATTGCCTTCTTCGTTCCTGCCTAAGACAGCATAAGTTGTCTTGCTCAGCTTGATGGGAACTGCAGTGTCACCTCTGCCCCAGGAGGGATAGGCATCAAAGGCCTGATAGCATCTAAGGTAGGATGTGAAGAGCACTGTCAGTCTTTTTGTTGGGCTGTTACCTTGGCTAACACCCTGATTGGCACCATCTCCCCCAGAGCAAATCCTGCAGCACCAAGGAGCTAGGAGATGCTGACACTTGTCAGCTTAGGATCCCATTCTTTTTGCAAATCTTGAACACAAAGTCTAAGAAGTAGCAGCTTACAGGTGTAGATAGACAAGGATCAGTGGTGGGCCAAATTCTCCCCTCTGCTTCCCCACCTCTGCCTCCACCCAAAAATTTTGCTGAATAAAGTTATAGCATGAGACTGGGATCCAGGAAAGAAATAGCTGTTTAGTTTAGTTTCAGCATTTTTTTTTTAAACATGGGCTTCAACAGCTCTCTGCATGGCAGTTTTTATAAAGAAATGGTTTGGTGCTGAAAAGCAAAGAAAGAAGCAAAAATATGTCTCATTTTCAGTATTTCATAATCAAAAGCTTAAACATTATGAGCATGAGGTTTGCCAAACAGAGTTCTCAGTTTTAGTAGGTTTTTTTGTAGTCTTCAGAGTTGAATACTTGGAATCTGGTAATCCTGCATTAAAGAGATAAGGACTATATTATAAAATTAGTTTCAAATCCTTTCATTCTATTTAAACTTATAGATGTATATAATACAATTTAAAAAAGAAAATTGAGAAAAGCATCAGCAGGAGATTCAGCCTGATCGTTGTACACACTTAAAAGAAAATGCTGTGCACGTTTAAAAGAAAAACACACTTAAGCACTGCGACATTCAGTTTTTAAGAAACCCGGTTTAATTATATTTTCCCTAATTAAGGATTTCATTATAGGGGATCACATGATTTAATTATATCAATACCCCAAAGACCTGATTGTGAACATAAAATGTGGATTAAAAAGATGCCTCATCACTTAATTACCTGCTAGATTGGAACAGATCCATGTTGTAGGTCAAAAGGGACATAAAATGCAGGCTTCTGCCTCCCTCTTTGTTGTGTGTGAAGGGCTCTGTCTACAGAGAGAGAAAGGGGGGAATTGCTCTTGTGTGTGTAATGGGAGCGATAATTACCTGTGAACAGCTTTATAAGCATATATTGAGAA
Source organism: Numida meleagris (assembly GCF_002078875.1). Lineage (NCBI taxonomy): Eukaryota > Metazoa > Chordata > Aves > Galliformes > Numididae > Numida > Numida meleagris. The sequence goes on along the minus strand of NC_034411.1, from coordinate 41,293,143 downwards.
ATGCAATGTATTTTTAAAATTATTTTATTAATTTAATGTTCTCGGTGGGCCTGCAGTAGAGATGAGCTGCATTGTTCAACCTGCAGCCTGGTGAGTGCATATTTCTTCTTCCCAATACACAAGCCCTTATCCTTCAAAGGGAGAACGTCAAGGAGTGAAAAGTCGTGGGCTGGGGGTGTAGTTTCTCCTGTAGCAAGCAGATGGGCACTCAGCATTGCCGTGTGTAGTAGGGACTGGGGATCTCAGAGCCCCTCCAGCATGTCTCTCCTGCGCTGACAATGTGGCTGGAGACTCTTGGTCTCTGAACACCTCGAGCCAGGTTGGAGGAGGGAGGGAAGGAAATGTTTTGGGGCACCAGTGAAAAGCTAGCTGAGGCAGTGAATTTTAAGCTGCCCAAACCTTGCTTTCCACACTTTCCTCTCTTTCCTACCACCTAAACAGCTCGCATCCCTCACTCCCAGGAGGGAGCTCACGGAGATCTTTCTCAGAGATCACCAAGAACATGGAACCACATCATAGCTCCCCATTAGTTCTTGAAGGGCCTGAAGAGTTGAAGCATATCCACATCAGGTTAGGTTTTTCCACTCCCTACAGACCATAAGAACAAATGTTCTCTTTAGCATAAGCACAATAGGGTAGCGCTGATACAATAAATATGATATGATGATCAGGCAAAGATGTTGCTAGCAGAGGTTTGATCCTCTTTCTCAAGCTCCTGGGTCTACAGGGTTTGGAAATATGGTACAAGGAGACAATCAGACTGCAGCAGAAAAGAAACTCTGTTTTTGAAGGACGGGCAGGACCCATAACGAACTGAGTGTCCTTTCAACGACCAGGCTTTCTGAAGGTACTTTGCTCCATGCAAGCTGGGCATACCACTGCCTCCACAGCAGCGACACTGAGAGCCAGGCAGAACTTCCATGCACCACACATAGTGCAGGTGTAAAACCAACCACCCAGCACGCTGCTGTCCATCAATATTTCATCACATATGAAACATTCCTGCAACACTGTCATGGCAGGTACACTGCTTCTTCCCTGTGCCAGCAGGGCTAGGAGTGCTTCTGTGGACAATCAGGTCCCTGGCCAGCCACCTCGCTGATCCTAACACTTCTCTGTCCCAAAAGCAAGCTTTGCCTGCATCCTTCCTCTGTCTTGATGTGGAAAATGACTACTGAAGGAAAAGCTGCACAGCTATAGTCAGTCTGAGAAGAGCATGCAGGATGCTGTATTTTCTAGGGAAGAAGCTCCCACGTACATGAGAGTGGGTACTCTCTTAAGAAAGAGGATGGTCTTCAGAGTGTCCTTTTACTCTCGGGGGGCCGTCTGCTGGATGAAACATATTACATACATCATCCTGAACATCTTACTGCAGTGGTGGTGTCCCTCCCTGGCACAAGCTAGGTGAGAGCATTTTGGGTAGCAGGGCTAGAAAAGAGCAGTCTCCTGTTTGTAAGGCATCTCCATAGAAAGTGCTGCTGACAGCTGATGTGGTACATCCGAAGTCATTTCTGTGGCTTTTCTAAAGGCATCAAGTAGAGCCTGAGGCTTTGTGAAGCTCTGAATTTAGAACTCTTCCCAAGAAATCTACCCTGATAATTCATCATGGGACTGAGCCAGGTCTGCACTCTGCAGCTGGTACACAGTCACCTCATCCCTCCTGCCCTGTGGTTACAGTCACCCTGTCCTTCCTGCCCCATGGGCATGGCCACCCCATCCCTCCCATCCTGGCACAATGAGACCAAGGCTTTGTGCCCATTGCACACACTGGGGTAATGTGCCTGAATGATGTGAAGCAAGAGAACACACTTGACTGCAAAATTAACATCTGCAAATGGCACAGCGCTATGGGATGAAGACCCTTTCCTTTTTCTTTGACTTGATCTTGTTTTTCTAAGCAGGGAAATGCCCCAGTGACAGAATCACTGCAGATGGCATGACAAAGCCCCGGCTGGCACCAGCTGAGTTGGCACAGTAAGATTATCATGTTTGAGTTTGTGTCTATCTTCTTTTTTCCCCCTGCTTTGCTGTGCTAATAGCATTTCTATTACCGTATAAGCTTCAGTCAGTTCTCTCAAAAGGAAAGACATCAACATAAAAAGTAAATTTCATTACCACTGGCAAAAAAACAGAAAAAGCTAAATGATGTTAGTCTATTTTTTTTTCTTTTTCCCTCCCTCTTTCTCTTTCTCTCTCAACCAGGCTTAAACAGGGGTTGGAATTGAAGTCGCAGGGTCTCCAGGGCAGTAATGTGGAGCAGCATGGCTTAATGGGGCAGCTGGTGGAGAGAGCCCAGCACATGTTTCCTTTACAGTTTTCATCTTCATACTTCACAGAGCTCAGGGACTGATTGATGGAATTCTTTTTTTTTTTTTTTTTTTTTTTTTGAACATAGCTTTCTCAAGGCCTAGAGACTGCCTCTCTCAGCCACACTGAACATATGTCCACATACTCCCTTGGGCAGTATTTAAATGTGTGCATCCATGTGGCTGTATTTGTTTAGTGTGTGCTCCCACTGATCTAATGGGACCTTTCCCATGACCCATTGCTTCCCTAAGTTTGCCACTTGCTGCTGTCAGGCGAGAGAGGCTTTAACTTGGATGGCTGTAGCTGTAAATGAATGGGAATTTTTTTTCCCCTTCAGTACTTTTGACTGCACCCTCTTGCTGATGGATCATCTAACACAGTTTGGTTGAGAACCCTTCTTCGCACTGTTAAAAAAATGCCAAACCTAAACAGACCCCATCTGTTACAATCCCACGTCGATTTATGTGAATGCAAAATTGGTAGCACTGCTCTCTGCTTGTTAATAAACCATCCTCTGAGAACAGCACTCCTGGAAAATGCCGAGTAAGATGTACGTTGTTTGATACTCTCATAGCTCTGACAATAAACTCTTTGGTAAGAGGAAAAGAAGTGACAGCACAGCACTGACTTTTCTTTGAGGAGGCACTGCAAGATTCTGCATGGCGTTTAACTTTCCCAAGGTAGGCAGGCTGAGGAAACAATAATCAGAATAGAACTGACTCTAAAGACATCTGCAGCATACACAATCTACTAAGTAGTACTCATATGGCTCAGAAGATGAGATTCAAAGCACATTATTTACATTTCCATCTAGCATGGCTACATGCAGGGGCCTGGTTATATCATATGTTCACTCTGTCTTTCTCTTCAGATAAAAGGAAGGTGGTGGAGTCACTGTCCCTGGAGGTGTTCAAGAAATGTTTAGATGTTGTACTGAGGGACATGGTTTAGTGGGAAATATTGGTGATAGGTGGACAGTTGGACTGGATGATCTTAGAGGTCTTTTCCAACCTTGGTGATTCTATGATTCTATTATTCTAAACTTGAAGAACCCCACATGCCACAGGTAAGGGAGGTGTTTGAATGGATGCAGAAACTGTGGCTGGCTTGATATAGCTAACAAAGGGGAAAGCTACATGAATCTTCCATAACCAGCATTTGCACACTCTTCATAGAATCACAGAATCATAGAATGGCCTGGGCTGGAAGGGGCCTCAAGAACCATCAAACTCCAACCTCCTGCCTCAGGCAGGGCTGCCAACGTCCATATCTAATACTAGACCAGGCTGCCCGGGGCCTCATCCAACCTGGACTTGAACATCTCCAGGGACGGGGCATCCACAACCTCTCTGGGCAGCCTGTTCCAGCACCTCACCACTCTCTTGGTAAAGAACCTCCCCCTGATATTCAACCTCAGTCTTCCCTCCTTCAACTTAAAACCATTTCCCCTTGTCCTGCCATTATCTACCCTTGTAAAGAGTAGACTCCCCTCCTGTTTGTAGGCTCTCTTCAGGTACTGGAAGGCTGCAGTGAGGTTATCCCACAGCCTTCTCTTCTCCAGACTGAATAAGCCCAGCTCCCTCAGCCTGTCTTTGCAGGGGAGGTGCTCCAGCCCTCTGATCATTTCTGCGGCCCGCCTCTGGACCCTCTCTAACAGTTCCCTCTCTTTCTTGTGCTGGGGGCCCCAGACCTGGATGCAATACTCCAGATGGGGCCTCATGAGGGCAAGGAATGTCAAAACTTATGTAAAGATTATATGCATGGTAAATTAAATATATATATATATATTGCCTCCTAGAGTTCCAATTCAAGAGTGGAGCTCTCCTGTGCACACCGATGCAGAGAGACTGTCCCTGCCCCAATAAGCAAGAGTGAAAGTCCAGTGGGCTGAGGGCTGAGGTGAGCTGCCTTCATGCCACTGCGAAGCTGCACGTGGGATACCTCCCTTCTGTCCTTCTGGCAAATGTCCTTCAGCACAGTAACGTGCCATCTCCCCCAGTGCCACATCATGCCAAGTCCTGCTTGAAGTGGGGCTGACAGCAAACCTATTCACGTGTCCTGGGCAAAGGTCTGGGCTCCCTTGTGGAGCACCTCCACATGGGTTGCGTCAGCAGCCAAGAAGAGCATAAGGGAATTCACCCTGGAAATCCAAATGTCAGCTGCAGACCTAAGCTAAGCTATCTATTTAACTTGACATAGGTTAGAGATGAAATCAGCTGAAGAACAGGAACAAATATACAGAATAGAGAGTGTTTGTGAAACCACATTTTCTATCAAGTAAAGTTATATTAGCAATAGCAGTAGGACATGTATCATGGACTGAGAAACAACACAAGAGAACTCAGTCATTCTGAGACTAAACTGACTTTTTATTAGAGAATTATTTACTAAACAAGAGGACAGCTGCTGTGTTCCCACACGCGGGGCTGGCTTCCCAGAGCTGCCTCACATCTCTTCACTCCTTCAGACTCCCCTCATATCTCTCCATGAGGCTTGCCAAAAAAGCAGCCTGATCAAAATAATGATAAGAAAACGTAGCAGCAGCCTGTGAAAATGTATCTACTAGCATACTTCCACCTGGAACATGCTAAAAGTCAAAGCGAGCAGGACATTTCCCAGAAGACCATTTAAATTAATGAAATGTCCCCACTGGAGCAGACATCAGCACTTCGAAGTCTCTTGTCCTCTTGTTTTGTATTTGTTATAGACATCAGCACTTCGAAGTCTCTTGTCCTCTTGTTTTGTATTTATTATTTGCCCTCTTTAGCTGCCACAGGAAGGTTTTAAAGAGTTTTTCACAGTAAGCCACCATTGAGCAAATACTGAGCATGGCCAGTGTATCCAAAGTGCCTTTAATATTTAGGATGATGAGCACAATTAAAATATCATAATACCAATTTCTCAAATACTACTGTATTTTTAATATCACATTCTGTTTTTGTTTTTTTTTTTCTCCTTATTAATGACAAAAATCCATGGGAAGCACATTCATGGCCAAAAGCATGAGGAACAAACCCATCGGGTTACCTCAGCAGCTGACAAATGACAACATGTTATTACATGTATGCTAAGTACAGTATTCTACTGTAGAATACTGTCATGTGATCTTGTGCTGGGATATCAATCACTGGGGTTTGTATCGCTCTTAAGAGGAAGCTTACAATGAGGGATTAGCTTATTTACTGCTTCCAAGGAAATATTTCTTTTCAAGTTGATATTTAACCTTAATTTCTTTAATCTACTGAATAGTTCTCTTGCTGGAAAATACACTCTGAGAATGACTGACCAGTGCAGCATCCCGATATTACTAGAGTTTTGTTTTGCTAGGATACAGGCCCCAGCAGCATGGCAAGCACTGTTGTATGCATTCTGTACCTGTCACCACCACTGCCTTCGTGCATTTGAGGGTGCTTGGAGACGCCGGTTGGTACAAGCACTTTGGAGACTGTTAGACATAAAACTCCAGAGACATGCTCCAAATGCAACTCTAAAAATTTCAGTGCCCTCATGAGGTAGGAAAAAAAAGCTCTGCTGGTGACCTGAAATCTGCTCTGTGCAACAGGATGCAACCGGGATGTGGAAGCGCAAGGATTCACCACTGCTGCTGGACTATACAACGGTCTCTGGTGGGGGTTTCTCTAACTATATCAGGTGTATTTGCTGTAATCACTTTAGTGTAATGGTGACCAAGATCAGAAAAGTTTTTTTTAGGCATTTATTCTGATATTGAGTGAAATTTGCTAAAATTCAAGCCTGTTTCTTTCTGGTCTGTTTCAAGAATAGGATGTCCTTTAGCTGCTCTGACTCCACCACTCACCTCCCACAGCCATTGCCCTTCTCTCTGCTGAAATTGTCAGTCATTTTGAGAGCTTTGATTCTTCTCAGTTTTACTACTGGTGATTTTGTCTAAACTGGGATTCTAGTCACCCTGGAACAGAATGAGACCCAAGTGCAATCTCGCATCCTGGTTTCATCAAAAACTGGTTGTGAAGTCCTCACGACCCTAAAGAAGGACATACTAAAGGACTACAGTCTAGTTCAGACATAACTATTGTCACCTTCTTTTGGCTTTCTTTAAGGAAATTGTCACTTCTGACAAAGTCCACTTTCCCATTTGTAACAGGTAATTTTGCTATGTTCTTGCAATGTGAAATACGAATGACAATAGAAGTGATGAACAGAAGGCAAGCAAGATAATTCCTCCCCACTTGAAGGTCTCACCTGGAGTGCTGTGTCCATCTTGGGGCACCACACTGCAAGAGAGATATGGACCAATTGGAAATGGTCCAGGGAAAATGATGAGAGAGCTCAAAAACATAACCTGTGGGGAAAGCCTGAAAGAACTGTGTTGTTTGGAATAAAGACAGGACTAAGAGAAGACCGATAACATAAATTCAGTAGTGTAAGTGGTTGCTGCAAAAAAGCAGGAAATAAACTCTTCTTTATATAGATTGTGGACAGGACAAGAAAAATGGTCTATAATGGAGGACTGCAGATGGATGTAGTCCTGGCTTTCTGACTAGGAAGAGTGGCAAGCTCAGACTGTGGGAGACTACCCGAGAAGTGGAGAAAGGGGGAAATCCAGAGCTTGGATTGTCCCTCAACAATCCAAATCCACACCTGTAAAAGAAACGTGTTCGACCCAGAGTAGAGAAGGAGCCCGAGGCTGGAAGGAATGATGACAATCAGTCCAGCTGTGGGGAGAAACAAAATGTTTGTTTGGACAATTTGCATCTGTTGCTTTTCTTAACCGGATAAGAGAGTACACTGTGTAATATACACACACCAGCCTCACTTACCGACAGAGAATTAAAATATTTATATCACAGACAAACAATGCCAAGGAACTCCCCTACAAATGCAGTGATTTAATAAACACAGCACTGCAATGTAGCATTTATCTTTATTATATATAATCAGCTGTTGCTTTTACTTGGATAGAAATAATGTCAAACTGAGCCAAGGTAAGACGGCAGGGTTGGAAGGTTCCCATTTCCCCATTCCCAGACATACATACCTATTTGGCTTTTGCTAGCACATATGGATTTAAGACTGTGTGAGGCATGACCTACTCCATCTCCCATGAGTCTGAGGAGGATGGGGCATCTCACGGTCCTAATGTGGTCTTCCCTAGGAAATGACTTCTTTCCTCTGCCTTCAGCAGTCAGTAAAGAATTATCTTCCAAACCAACACTGATAAGCATGTATGTATGCATCTACAAAAACAATGCACTTTACTTCCCAACCAAAGATCTTGCTAAAAACACAGGTTACCTCTATGTGAAGATCTTTATTCATATTCTACCCAATGGTAGCAATTCTGTTGTTACCCACTGTTCAACTGTAAATAGTGAAGGTATTACACTGTGACTTTAAAGGCACTTCCTAATCACATGCTGATATTATATAAATCATTTAGATAATGACTGTCAAATGAACTATCTCAGGTGCTTTTTCTTCTTCAAGAGAACATAATTAGTACAAGTGTACATAAATAAAGAGCAAACATGAGAGCTGAAGTAATGGATATTTGTCAAAGATATTAACATTCTCAATAAAGCTAGGAATTTTTTCATTTGCTCATGAATATGATCCAGCCTAATGCCTTATCTTTTTCTGTAGCAATAGCGCTGTGGTCTTCAACACTCATGTAAAATAGGGAGTTGCCCCAAAAAACATTTCTTCAACAAACCACAATTTTTAAATGAATCTTTACTTCTGAAGAAAGAATTTCAGAAATGGCTCCAAAGCCAGAGTAGAAGTTGGCCCACCCTGGGCAGACCTGTAAAAACATGACACCAGCAGGCTCAGAGAGTGGAATGAACAGGTTTTGTACAGTCTGAAGACACAGATGGATGTAAATACATAAACATTACACCTATGGAAATCTTACTCCCTGGGCAGTGAGATGCCAGAACTGTGGCCATTAACGGATTTTGTTCCACATGACTCACAGTAACCAGCTCACAGTAACCCTCGTGGCCCCTGCCCACCAGGTCCCTGACAGTCCCATACCTAACCCAGTTGAACCCCATATCAATATACCCAAATTACACTTGCCTTAACACTTCATAGTGCCTTTTCAGACAGGGTCATATTTTTCCTCATTCTGATTGGATATTTACCTAGAAAGCAACTTCTTTCATGTCAAAGCAGGGATAAAATTGCCTTAGATGGGCATCACTAGGAAAAGAATCTGCTTAACAAAATAATGCTGAATGCTTCGCAAGTATAGGCGCCAGTGTAATCTGATCAAAAATTAACTTAATTGAAAGAATAGCCTCCTCTTGAAGAGGTGTTTACTTGCTGTTACCTGATTTCTTGGGAAAGTACCAGGTTGTGGTGTCTCCCAGTGCCAAGACAATGAGATCCTTAGAGTGAAGGAAGGGATATTTTGAACAGTACATGGATAACCTGAAGTTACAAAATGTTCAGCTGCAGGTGAGCTTCTTGAGAAGACCACCAACAGGTGTTGTCACCGGTTCCCAGATGAGAGCCTTTGTCATATGAGTCTTATCTGGCAGTAGTGGAATCATGGACAAAGGTCACTAGAGCCTTTGCCTGTGGCAGAGTATCGGGATGGCTTATCCAGGTCATGCTGACACCATGGGGCTAACGTCCCTTTTGGTGCCAAGGGACTGGACCCACAGTCACCATGCATGAAGAAGTGCATGCCAGGTTTTCCTTCCAAAGTACATGAGGACATGCAGTGATAGGGACAAGTGTGCTGCATGTGGCACCTTGGGGAAGACTGCAGAACCTACCGTGTTTCAAGATTCATTTGTGATGCTCCTCAACTAGTCTGCTTGCCACAACATAAAAATATTATCTGAAGGATTAAGGAGAGTAGTCAGCCACATGGTAAAGTTACAGCACCAAGCCTTTGGCAACACCAAGATGCTGTTCAGCAACAGAGGAAGCATATAAGGGTCTGTTCAAGTGTTTCTACTTCTCCAGCATCCTGCAAAATCTCTCCTAATTCATGGGCAATGCTGAAAACATTTTGAGATATCCCCTTCTACGTGACAACAGAGAAGACAGAAAGAGATCCTTTTCTCTATCAGGTTTAAGAGGTTTAAGAGCAGAGCTGGGTGCCTCACTGAAGGTTACCCTAGAGCAAAGCAAGCAGGGCCACCTAAACAGAGGAGGCTCACTGGAGGGATGGCTGAGGAGCACCTCCATGAACACCTCCTTTGGACACGGGAATGACATAGGGAGTTGGTGAGGCAGCTCTGGGACATGTCCTCACTGAAAAGGGGCTGTTAAACTCACTGGCACCCACCCATTAACATCCATTTCCTCTGCTGTCTTAGCAGGGAAAGCAGTTACTCTATAGAGGAGGTGACTTCAAGGCCTGGAAACTGTGCAGGTGCCCCTGGGTGCTGCAGAATTCCCAAAGACTAATGAGCAACTCATATCTTCTCTGGTTTTGTGCATGCTGACACTGAAGTGATAGTACAGCAGTGGAACTTCAGGTTCTTGAACTGAGAGTTTGATTATAGCTGTCAAAGACACCTGGAGTAAGGCATGGAGAAGTGAGCACTGCAAAGGAGCTGTGGGATGGAGGTCAAGGATGTGGGGCAGTCAGGGGGCAACCCAAGCAGAAACAGCATGCCAAAGGCTTGGTACCCGCAAGGTACATTTGCACTGTGGTGGAGCAGAAGCTGGTATTTACCCCCTGAAAACGTTCATCTGCTGCTTCGTGTTTTCACTACAAGTCCATTGTCATGTCTCAGCAAAATGTGGGCTGTGCCTCATCAAGGCAGAAATGTGTTTCTTCCTCCTTTCCTATTTTGATGTATTTCACTTCCATATAATCTCCAGAGGGATCATTTAGCCTGTTCAAACACCTTATTAAGGAAGGGAGACATTGTTCTTCAAGCCTTTGTGCAGTACCGGAATGCGTCTCTTCCTGAGCTCCCCCGTGCATGGCCAGGCCTTGATAAAGCAGTGCCTGCTTTTCTCTCATTGTTTCACATTGCCTTTGCCTTTCTTTCTCTATCTCCATTTGTCCGAATACTAATCTGTGTTTATAACAAGAAGCGGTTCCCGCACCTCCCCTTTGTCGCTTAATTGAAGGGAAACTGAGCAACAGGTGGATCTCAGGAAATATCATTAGTCTCTTTTCATTGTTTTTGGCACTCCTCTGAAAGAAAAGTTCAGCTCAATGCAACTGGCTATTCGCTGTTTCCAGGCTAATTACTGCAGGATCCAAATGAGGAACGCATTAGAACACATCTAATTTAAAGAACGTGAGCTCTTCATCTGATTTCAGTGGGACTATTCATGGACTCAAATTTACATGAGTGCTTAAGGACTTTGATGCAGCTGAGCCATATAACCAAATCCATAAAGCAAAATGAATCCCTTCATTATTGTATAGCACAAGAAATACAGTTTGTGTACAGAAAGACAGCCAGCCATGAACCAGCACTTTCATGTTCCAGTAAGGACTTCCTTTTAACCTGCTCTTTTGTTCAGAGAGAATAGAAACAATGTGGAAGGATGAAAGTATTGTCGTGTGTTTGATTTTGAGAGGTGCTTGTAAAGGAAGCTTGCAGCTAGGAAAAGAAAAGCTGACCTGGGAGACTGCTGCAGCATCTCCTAGGCTAGCAGATCCAAGGAGTCTCAGAGAAGGGGGAAGGATGCTAAGAAAACAAGAAGCATGATCCTTCAGCATGAGGTTTTATCTCAGTAATTCCCAGTAGGACAAAAGAGGCAAAAGCTCACAGTGTGCTCCTATCACTTTGTAGACAAAGCTCCAATTTCTGCTATTTTTAAAACTAGAATCCCCAGGGGAATATTTCACCATTTAAAATCAGCCAAATGCATTAACAAAGTGCTCCACCTGTTACAAGAATGCAGGCAAAGGGCTGGGTGATGGCAGCTCCCACTTGATAGCCAGCAGTCAGGATATTCCTTGCATGTGATATACAGCAATTGCCGACCAGCTGAAAATCCGATCTTGGAATATGCTTTGTAGTTCAAGGCTTGAACAGCTAGTAAGTCGGAGGAAGAAAAGAGGTTGGGGATGTCTTCTTTATTGTCGAGGGTATAGCAATAGGGACGCAAAACCTGAGAATGCAGAAGGTCCCTTAAATGTTACTGGTTTTGTGATACTGAGCTCTCACTACTGCCATCCGAAATTTAAGCTCATCTCGTTCCCCTCTGCTGAGAACCTGGAAGGTTCAGCACAGAAATCCTCTGACACGCAATGTGTCCTGAGTTGTTTGGAGCAGCGGTAATCACGGAGTGTTGACAACAGGAGGGCAAGAGGTGGTACAGCAAAAACACACACACACTCAACTACAAAAGCTAGGACAGCCAAGGATAGTGAAATTATGACTAAACAAGCAGTTCTTCCCTCGACGCGGCTGCAGGGGTGGAAGTAGAAAAGCCCTGACTTTTTGGAGATGTCTTTATGGGTTTATAATTGTAAATACCCCCTTTTTAAGGATGTATTTAGGAAGCAAAACTGTTCCCTTTTCGTGAATGATCTGTTTTACAGGGCTTAAAAATATGTCAAGGTTTGATGCAGTAAATCCTCCTTATGCTGTAACTGAGTAATGTAAGCAACTTGGGTTGCCGTTTAAACAATTCCCAGTGTGTGGCATGGCCAGTGCAGTTTGAAATGCCTCTGTCTATCTAAACAGAAACAGATGTTTGAACAGCAGAGCTGTGCAGAAGTCATTCTTCAACCAGTAGATTAAAACATCTGTCAGGACCATTGGATGGGACCAGACAAGTAGCAGCAATATCAGCTGGGCCTGCCAGTCACATTGGCCTCACCCTGGGGGTGGAAGGGAAAGGACAGGGGTGCTTCTTCTGGTCTGGGCATCTTACAGCCTCATCTTTTATCTCCTTTCTCCAGCCATGCAAAATATTATGGACCTGGCTGTATGGACTCATGGATTAACACCTCTCTCAGCATTGCCTCCTGTAACTGAGGTCTTTTTCTAGATTTCCACTTTCCCTGCTGCCGCTGGCAGTCGCTATAAAAGATGTGAAGTGCTGGTGACATGCCAGGTTACAGCATTTGCAGTTATTTCCATCTGTCCTTTGTGTTTCGGCATTTGACCAGTTTAGTGGCATTGCAATTGAATTCTTCAGGCCTTGATGGGTCAAAAATATAACAGCCGAATAATCTGCTACTTGTCCGCAGGATCTGTGCTACAGGCAGGGTATTCGTTTCCAGCTAAACAAGAGTCCAAACCAAACTCTTGGATTAACACCTCTTTTGTACTCACCCCCGAACATCTGAGCCAAGAAGCAGAGTCAAGAAATGGTTCCATTTTTTTGGTGAATGAAGTTAAGGCTCTGGATCCGAACAGCCACAGAAGTCTGGCCATTTTCACTGTCTGGATCTGAAATCTGAGCCTTGATTCCATCCTCTGCTTCCAGCCCAGATTTATTCTCACTTCTTTTTTCAATGTTCAGCAGAAAAAACGGGGACAGCCCTACCCTCTGGGCTGCTTATTTTGGGGTGGAGCTGCTACGGCAACTTTCCTAGAGCATTCATCTTCCCAACACACTCCTGCCCCGTGCAACAGGGCCAGCTCTGCCACCCTGTCCCTGGGAGACCCTCACTGTTGTGCAAGGCGAGTGCTGGGGTCCCAGTGAAGCTGGCGGGGCAATCCTTTCTGTACAGACGGGTCGCGCTCTCTTCTTGTTTGTCCCCCAGCACCCATTAATTGTGGGCTGTAGCGGCAGCAGATTACCTCACGACAGCCTGGCAGATGTGCTCTCGCTGAACAAATAAACTCATTTATATGGCTGTAATGACTGTTGCTTCTGTGCTCTCATCATGAAAACTCCAGCCTATTTACAGCAGTTTATAAACAAAGCTGCTTTGCCTTTATGGAAAAGCAATTTGTGACTGAGGATCCTCAGCAGTGACTCGTGCCAAATAGAGCTCAGGCCATTTCTCAGGGAACAGGTGTCCGCATCATTAAAGCCACAACCCCCTTGGCATTAATTGCTGTCCCTATTGGCACACTAAGAAAAGAGACAGGGATTTGTCTGGGCCACGTGGACTTGCTTCCCCGCTCCTTTCTCATGGTAGTCTTGCATGTGGTGTGCCGCCGCAGTGGGGTGACCACAGCCTTGGCCACCACCTGACAAGTACATCTCCTGCAGCCCTTTCTCCTCGGCTGTCTGGGCAGGGAGATCTGGGAAAACATGGCCAGCACAGACTGGTGAACAAACAGCACTCATGGGAGGGGGGAAAGAAGGAAGCTGTTTATTAGATAGAGCAAGTTCATTAACTTCCCCCTTCCCCTCTGTATTTATTTTAGCAGTCCCCTTACTTCCCTCTCTTCTCGTTTGTTTCTCCCCTTGCTTCCTTCCATGTTACGTTATTATTTCAAAAAGGAAAGAAAACTTCACCCTTCTTGTGGCTTTAGAGCAATAAACTATGACTAAAAAACACATTGTGCTACAAAAATGTGAGTGATGTTTTAATTTATAACCAAAGAGGTGTGACTAGCTTAGTTAAATGCTCTGGTCACCTTGAGTTAGGGAGGTGCCAGTGCAGATGGGAGCTGGGTTAAAACAAGCCAGGGTTCATCCCAAAATGAAGATCTCCAACAAGAGGAGACACAGCTCTCTGAGTGAAGTTGTTTTCAAATCCGCACTGAGACACTGGACATTGCCTCTTCAACTATGGAGAGCCCTGGGGGAAGGGGCCATGAAGACGCAGGAGCAGCAGGGAGCCTTTCTGGGACTAGAAGAAGGACAGCCATCCTCAGTGGCTGCAAGGAGCCATCCACATTTTACCATGCGCATCCTCACATCCCTGGCCAGGTCACAAGCAGAGCCACATCACTTACCAGCTCATCCGTGGCAGCTGCTCAGCCCAGAGGCGCTCAGCTGGCTTTGCTCTATGCACCCGTGCAGGACACAGTCTCACTGCCTCCTCCCTGCCCTTGCTCATGGAGAGTATTTGTGCAGCTGTTTAAATCAATGGGAATAATTGCTTCCCTTTCCCCATAGCTCCTCTCCATCGCCAGGCAGGGGCAGCAGGGTGAGCACTGCCTCTGACTTGCAGCAAGCCCAGCACACGCTTACCCTGGATCCCATTTACCAGCTTTTCAGCATTGCTGTGAGGCACAGCAAGGAGTCAAGGGGCTGAAACAGTTTTCAGGGACAAGGCCAGCAAGTGATATTTTACCTTCCATTACCTCTGCTGTTTTCACCCTCTGCAGTTAATTAAAAGCCAGTTTAATTGTTCTCTTGCTTTTATCTCTCCAAGGCTTGCTGCGCAGCAAGCTGAAAAGTTGTATTATAACGCTCCTCTTTTCATAAACCTTACCACCTAACTCTGTGATTCGCTTCCTCCCTTTCTCCCTGGAACCTTAGCAGTAAAATTGATCAAAGCTGACTTCAGCAACAACACAGTGAAGAGCCTTCCCTCTGCTCCCTGCCACACCACGAGGTCACCAGCAACTCGCTCCCCTGCACCTTCCTTCCCTGCACAACACCATGTAATGCAGAAACATCAGGAAGCAACACACAAATGGGCAGGGAAATGAGGGAAAGGAATGAAAAATCACAGTGAGGAATGTGTGTGCTGTTTCTAAAAAAAAAAAAAAAAAAAAAAAAAAAGTTAAGTAAAACCTCTGGCAACCTGCAAGAAATTACAAAAACACCCTGTGTCTGCCAAGAATTCAGTCTTGGACATTTTCCTATGGCCATCACTGACTGGCACTTCTCCATTTCTTGAGTAGACTAAATCAGGTACACTAAAAGCATGATGTTTAGGAAATGTTTTGGTTTGGCTTTTTGAACGGAATCCTTTTCTGCCTTTTGCAATATGGTGTGTTCTCTGTTCATTAGATCTGTTCTGTTTTTGTTGCCTTTCTGAGTACATACACCTCTTATTGAGCCTGTTTTTGTTTCTGCAGGCAGGCACATCACAGAGATAGTAGTCTGTCACAAAAAGACTCCAAACAGCTTAAGTTTCATATATGTAGTTCAAACTTTGCTGTAAAGCTCAGAAACGGCCTTGACATCTTTGTAAGCACTGGATTATGCACTGAAGAGAAGACAAGAAGAATTTGTTTTGTCCCCATCTAGGCATTCCCAGCTAAGAGTAATGGGCAGAAACTCCCAGACCCAGGCTCAGTCAGCAGGGAAGGAATGCAGGTTTGACTGTCTGGCCTTTGTGTGTACAAAGGACCAAATCACCATCAGCCTCCCTATGACCCATCAGCCTTAACCAGACTAGCAGAGCCATTACAGAACAGGGAAATGTTACAAGTGTGCGGACTCAAGATGTTTTATTAAATGGGAACAACTGCATGATCCTCTAGCATCTGATAACATTTCATAACCCTGGACAGGCATTTGTGTGCCTTTCACCCTAAATAATTGTGTGATGACAGAACAAGACTGGCATATGCTGTGGACTTGGGGCAAAAAGGTAGCGAGCCAATAAGGCTTTGTCCACGGCATCCTTGTTCTGGCCTCAATCACTTTTCGCTCTAGAGAACGCAGTAGGCAGTGAACAAGATGTTTATAAAGAACATTTCTGATTGCCCTGTCTGTGAGTCTGAAAATGTTCTGAAAACATTTTACTGGCTAGGAATCATGTACGTACATAGACTGCAGCAGTTTCCTAAGGCTTTTTTTTAATAATAATAAAAAAAAATTAGTATGCTACTTCAATCCAAACATTTCTGTTAAGTAAGCAATTTAAATGGGCATATGGCCTTAGGGTGTGCCAGATCAAAACTTAGAAAATCTGGAACCAGATCCCAACTTCATAAGTCATCATGATAATTGTAAAGGATAAAAAACAGGCCACTGACTTAATCGTTGCTGAAATTCGTATCTGTGTTTTGATCTGAACTTTGAGATTTTCAGCAATGTTGTATGGCTTGTTTTTCAGACAGCTGTTTCTCAACGTTTCTGAAAAATCAGGCCTGAAATCAGACGCAGAAACATAATGCACCCCAAGCCACCTATGCTTTTTGAGGATCTTGATTTCCACTTGATTCTCAAAGCATTAAGAGAAGAAGCATTTCATAGCCTCATTAGAAGTAGTACTTTTCATAATAGCAACATAGCAGCAGTTGTATTTTTAGAGAGATAATTATCTTTTTCTAGGATTTCAATTTGTTAAAGAAAATAACTGAGTTAACAAATGACCTTTAAAGTTTGTGGAAGGTGATGAATTAGTTTTAAAACCTTTTCTTCCATCAAAAAATAATGCACAGGTGTTGGTCACCTATCAGCTTGTACCTACCTTTTAAATCATACCAAGTAGCCAAATCCATTATACCTTAGACTACTTCTGTGTTTTCACACCTGGGATTCAGTCCCCAGTCCAGGTGCTACACCAAGGTGACCTAATGGTTTTTCTGATTACAGTTTGGGCACTACTGCTGTCCTTGGTCAGGTTTGCTTTGCACCATGGCCTCTGCACAGCTGGAGGTGGGAAGATCCCAGGGCATGCTGAATAGCAGGGCTAAATGGGACTATACATATTGTAATATATATTGTACATATTGTCCTTGTTCATTGCAGGGACTAGATGACCTTTAAGGGTTCCTTTCAACTCAAATGATTCTATGATTCTGTGATATCATAATCTACTCATACGTCTCATCAATCTAGAGGAATTACACTTCATAGATTTGTTCAAAAAATGCTTTGGGGAGTTTATTTAACGTCATCAAATTTGTTCCTGGTGACAGCTTCAGTGACTATAGAGACAATAATGTCAATCTGCAGTTCTTGTCACTGTCCCAGACCAGGCAGTGCCAGACATCTGTATCAGTACAGTTACTGGAAGGATTACTTTTGGAAGCAGTGTGAACTATCTCCTACCTTACTGAACTCGGCCTCACCTCACCATGTAAACCAGAACCTCTTACATAAAGAACACTCTGAGATGTCCAAAGAGACCTCTAGCTTATGAGTTACAGTTCATGTAAGATCAAAATGTAATAACATACTTAACCGATAAAAGCTGGATCTGCTCGCTTTATTTCACATTTTAAACGGTAATTTCCACGCCAGCTTAGGGCCCAGTTTTCATACGTCTGCTCTAATTGTGAAGGATTTAATATTACTACTATTAAAAGGATGGCAGTGGGGAGGAAATTAAAACCCAAGGGAAATGCTGGACCTGAGAACATAGACCTGATGTGAAGAGCAGTCCTTTCAACCTAGAAAGCTGACCATCAACCATGCTTTTCTCATTCAATTTGGACTAAGCAATAACTACGGCTGCTCTGCATTCCAGAGGAGTATATTGATCTGCTGCATGCAATAGCGCACAGCTGAAACTGCTGTTGGACATGCTGAACTTCCAGCTGTTTAAATTTTCTATGCAGGTTTTTTAGTGAGCCCATGACTGAATGAGAGGAATTTCATGACTGTGTTAACAGCTGTGGCAATCACCTTGAGTACTTAGGGGAAAGAGTCTGGAAAAAATGTCTCCCAAAATGTACCTTCATGAAATTGTTTTCTGGGAAAACAGTCTATTCTGGGCTGACAGGCCAACCTAAATGTCAAGGAGCAAATATTCCTTGTAGCAAATATCTGGCCAAGAGTTTTTTTGTACTTCAACATTTTTTCATGGATCGTATTTATTTTTTTCTGACCATATTAAAAAGTAGTGGTACAAATCCAGAGTAAGTCAGTGTCTACTGAGCTACACAGACCAGCTTACAAAGTAAAATTAGCATGATGCTGAGAGAGCTGAACAGCACAGCCCTAATAAGGTGAAATTGCACAGCCCCCTTCAGCCTCCAGGAATGGAAAATCTGTTTACATCGATGGTGACTTTTCATTTCCAGTCTACAGGGTTCAAAGTCAATACTGACTCCTGAGTTCACTGCCTATTTCACACCACAGCCTGCAAAAAAGTTTGTGTTAATGTAATGTTTTTTTTTTTTCACGTCCTTCCTTGGCCAGTTGCAGTGTGTTTAATTCTACTCTCACCAGAGTTCAGCAGCGCCCATGCGGTGCTTTGCTGTTCGGGTCACGGTGTAAGCCACCAGAGATATCTCCATTTTAGAGGCTGTGTAAATGACCCCTCTTTATTTTTTCTGGAAGGCAGCAATTTTGCACTGGCAAGAGGCGAAGACGAGCTCGTTTGATACCTGAGAAGGAGGCAGAACAGGACTGCCTTCCCTTGTCATTGGTCATATTAAGTTTTACTTTTCTTCAAGCATTAGACACCAAGAGCTACCTCCTCTCCTTAAATTTAACATGTGGTGGCTTTTTTGTGTGTGCCATTGTGACCTGACGCCTATGTAAGTATTCTGTGATGCACAAAAGCCAAAAGGGGAAAGAGAAAAAACCCACCCACTCTGAGACCATCTACTGAACTTTGTTTTTCAATTACCTAACAAATTGCTGACTAAGGACAGGATAGGGCGGTGGAAATATAGGACCTAAATGCACTGCACATTCCTCATCTGTAATGACCAGAAAAAGTGGGTGTTTGTTAGTGGTTTTAGCCAATTTGCAATTTATCTTGGTTTTAACCCAAGCAGGCTTGAAACCAAGACAAACATTCTTTGATGTAATCTAATTGTGACTAAGACCGTTTGCATAAAGGTTTCGGAGCTAGGATAGGAAGAGGAAAAAGACCTTGAAAGCATTCCAGTGGAAAAGTCATGTGGAGTAAGGTTTTCGTTGAACCAATGGCGTGCAACAGCCCATTGTTTTAGTTGCGGCTTAAATTAATACCTGACAGCAGAGGAATTAAAGCCCCACTGAAGTCATGTATTCACTTATTCTTGTTTTTTACAATCATGTTTGTACAATGATAGCCTCTAGGTGAAGAACTAATAGGAAAAAAATGCTCTTTGCTCTTTCCTTGCTTCCGTTCCTACTCCATTCCAAAAATATATCAATAATCTAACTTGAAAACTGGTCCCAAATTCACTAGCCAAACTTGGCTATCCTCACAAACTAATTAAATTGTGTATTGTTGGAGAGGTTGGAGAAAGGGTCTGGAGAGTGCAACAAGGGGTCCCGAAGTTGTGCAGTGCAGGTACAGTCAGTGCATTCTCCAAACAGACAGTGTGTTCTCCAAACACAGATCTGTGAGTCTCACACTTCTGAGGCTCCCCCTACAGCAGAGTTATGTTAAAAATAGTGGAGGTGTCTTCTTACCATTTTCCCTTGGTCCTGGTGTGTGGAGAGGCCAAGCACAAAGGTCAATGAGATGGAAGGAGGAAAAAGCAAATCTAAGAGACAATCTGACTTGGACAATGCTGAAGATACAGCAAAGGTGTCTATGGACTGATGTGATTCATGGCCTACTTCTGCATGCATCAGGTTTCAATTCTGATTCTCCTTTTCCACACAACCCACCATCTCAGCAGCATAATTCTAACAAAAATCCTACCAAACGATTTTGTGTTTGTATGTGTGTGTGTGTCTGTCTGTCACAGGATCAAGAACATTGTACTATATTTTGTTCTACCATTCTGCTTGTTACTATAACACATTTGCTACTAATAAGCCATTATGGTTTGTTTACTGGTCTTTCAATCACAGATTTCAAATTCCCACTGGGGACCATGGATAGTACGGTACAATAAGCAATTTCTATACGAAGTACTCTAACGTAGCTTTCAAATTGGCCTGAAAATTTACCAGCCCAGGCATAAAATCTGCTCATTTGATGTTTATGCTTAATGATAATGAAAATATCCAGTGATATTTTTCCATCCTGCCAAAATACCCTCTCCTCCTGGCCTGTACTTGAGTCATAATTTGCAAAACAATGACTGCACATTCCCTAGGAAAGCATTCATATGTATCTATTACTGCATTATGCTTGCAAAATTAAAGACTTGAAAAATCAAAATATTAAGAGCTTGAACTCATCCACATTACTTAGATGTAGACCACGCAAGGTATTCTGTCTACAGAACAGAAATATTTCTCAATTAGCCTACTACATCTTACTTTTTCACGTACTGCAAGAGATTTGAGTATTGGATGATGCTTAAATTTCTCCTTCTCTTTTCTGATTTGTTCCATATCCTAAACGATATCTTTCTTTCTTTCCTTCCTTCCTTCCTTCCTTCCTTCCTTCCTTCCTTCCTTCCTTCCTTCCTTCCTTCCTTCC
>NC_034411.1:41037496-41272297 GCF_002078875.1 Numida meleagris | reverse complement strand
TTTCTTTCTTTCTTTCTTTCTTTCTTTCTTTCTTTCTTTCTTTCTTTCTTTCTTTCTTTCTTTCTTTCTTTCTTTCTTTCTTTCTTTCTTTCTTTCTCTTCCTTTCTCTTCCTTCCTTCCTTCCTTCCTTCTTTCTTTTTTTATTTCTTTCTTTCTTGTTTCTTTAAATTTCAGTCAAAAATTCATTCTTCTTGCCTCCTTCATGAAGACCTACATACAGATGAATTACTTTCCATGGTAGTGTCTGGTTAACCAGATGGCAGCATGAGGAGGGTGTGTAAAAGGATATTGAGATCTCTACATTCTAAATTCTTATGTCTTTGTGAAATAAGCCCATAACTGGCTCAGTGATTAGTTCAGGAGGATTTTTCTGGAGATCAGAAGATAGCTAATATATGCACTGCATCCTCCAGGTCAACTGGAGTGACAACTGAGAGATAATATGTTAACAACACAGAAAGTTACAACCCAAGAGAAATACAACACTAGTTAAGTCCAGCAGATTTTCTAGGTGTTACTTTCTTGTAACATTCTCAGCAACCTCTGAAAAGCTGCTCGTTTTCAGAATAATGCCTTTATAGATTAATGCTGCTGATAAATAGGAGTTGTTATTTATGGTGAAAATCACACAACTGCTGGGTCTAAAGGCTTCTTTGGGGCTGAAAGCTTTCTGTACAGAAAGTTGTTGTTGGGAAACAAGGGACTGGTGTGTTACTGTAAAGGATAGGTTGTAAAAGGGATGCTTAAAAGGGGCCCAATATGGTTTGGATCGCAGCCAAGGTCTTGCATAACAGGATGCCTCATAAAAGAAAGGCTTAAAGGGGTATGGTTAAAAGACAGACGTTTCTTTTGAGCAAAGATGCGCCAACGGGAGGATCACTGACAAATCTTTGTTCACTATTATGTGTGCATATAATTAAAAAATGTTGGTGTTTGCAGCCATTCCCAGATGATGTTGACTTGTCTAGAGAATCACAGTTTGAAAAAAATAGACTAAGACACATCAAATGCAGTTCAGGCAGGGATATTTTTCTGTGGTCAGTTTTTAACGTCCTTCAAGGAGTAGAAGTAGGAATGTTCCCCAGGTCTTGAGATCAAGACCACAGCATTCAAAGCTAGACATGACTACAAATCTCAAGTAACTGCCTTGCAAAGTCGCAGGGAAGCATGACATCCAGCCTAGGGTAGTTTGACAGCAGTTCAAGGACAGCCATTTACATTTAACAGGCAAGTTGTGGATCTGCTAGGTTGGTTGAAGAGAATTCACTGAAAGCTAGAGAAAATGATCATTCTACTCACACCATAGGGGAACTTTTAATTCCAGCGTGACTGGAATTAAACATTTGTTTGTTTTACATTTAGAATCCAGTAATCGTATGTCAAAGGTGTGTAAAAATAGCATTTCTAGCTCCTTTCCATTTCTAGAGGCAAAACTTGAAGTTCGTCTCCAGAAACCACCCAAAGCAAGTGTGAGGAATTTATTTTCCCTAATGCTAAAATACTGTGCACAAAAATGCAGTCAGCCACTGCCCTTTGCCAAGGTACTTGTTTCCCTGGGTTTTATAATCTACTGGGATTTTACTCAGATCACAAATAAAACCTCTGGAGATACTGTTATTAAAATGATGTTGACTTTAAAGAAGAAATATAATATGCTATATGACACATCCGGCACACTTTTTCCAAAGGAAAACCTAGGGGTTGCATTAAGAGGTCACAAAAGAGTACAGAGTGTGCTCGACCTCTCTCTTTACCTAGGACACTAGCCACAAGCTCTTCGGTAATCAGGAATAAATACAGACACGAATATATATTTCCTAGATATGGCTTCATAATGCTATCACAAAAACAGTGTTTTTAAACATGGCAAAGTTTTAGGGAGATAAAATGGTCTCACATCCTGCCTCAAGCCTCAGTCTGGGATGCCTATTAAATTCCATCTCTCAAGCTAGAGGAGACTGGTGAGCAATATATGCAAAATACTGTTTTCCATCCCATTTCCTGCTTAATACAGATGGTGGAAAAAGTAGCAATGGCTGCAGGCTGTGTCTTTCCTCATTTGCAGGCCAGATCTGGGTGCAGGGGAAGTCTCATTAGAGCAGCTGGGGAAGGACAGATGTTCATGAGCAGAGCAACTGCAGCAACAGATGTACCAATGGTCAGCTCCTGGGCAGTGCCTCCCACAGCTGCTTGCCTCCACAGCTGTGAGAACCATCCACCCCACTAACCCTCTGTCTTCCACACTACTGACTGTGGTCTGATGTTTCTCTTGTAGAGCGGCAAGTTAATAACTCATCAGCAGTTCTGTTTACTCCAGCTCCCTGTGGAGAAATTAGCTGTGAGTCTAAGAAGAAAAGACTGTCATAGATATTCAGAGTTCAGACTCATTATGGTTCTGTGTGTGAGTGTAGCACCAAGACAGTGCAAGTTCCTGTCGGGAACAATTTCTTTCTTGCTTACAGTGTAGTACATCTAAACACACAGTCGATCTTCTCCTTTCAGCATCCCTCTCCACATTTACAGTGTCAAGAACAAATGATATCACCATGCCCAGATTCTTCCTCAGTTCCCAGTGTCTTGTCACTAAATAAAAATGTAATTACAGTTTTGTAATAGCTCACTATTTGCATATCTGTGCCACAAGGGTGTACCAAAGGAGAAGTGTTGCATCTTTAGACTGAAGAAAGAAGTTTGCTGAGGCACTGCAAAGAGGTAGGAAGAAATCAGGTGGGTTATTGCCCTCTGGTGCTCATTTGATGCTGTGGTTCTGGTTCTAGAAGCAGAAAATGTTCCCCTGAGCCTCAGGAAGCAGTAGAAGTGCTTTGGTAAGTTAAAGCAATACTTAACACGTAAAAACAATCCTCTTCATACACTGGGCATCCAAGAATAACACGAGTCCAATATACTAGGTGCTCACCTATTTAATACAAGCTTTTTGTTTAACTGTCGAAATGCTTATTTCTAAGCAATTTCACCACAGAATGCAAAACACACTTTCTTTGCAGAAAAGCCTTCCAAAATGATATGCTCCTATGCTGTAGGAGATAAAGTGTTTGATGAAATAACAACATGTGATGGACAGAAAGGATTTATCAGGTCTCTACTGCAGGAAGGAAAGAGCACATGAGCTGAGCAGTCAGATCTGGTAGAGAGACTGGGAGTGAGATAGCCTCCAATGAGTATTTTCAGACCTAGCTATGAGTCCTCTTTAGTTAGACATCTGAACTCAGATCTCAGCCAGGCATGGATCCACACACTGTAATTACCCCTCTGCACACTGCCATTACCCCACCTTTAATATACTGGGTTCTGAAGCTAGTTTTACAGATGACTCATTTCATTGACTGCAATAGAGTCAAATTTCAGATTAAATAAAAAAAAAAAAGCAGAAGTGGAACTCATAACAAGAGGGGAAGAGATTCATACTGCTGTTTATGTTGGTGTAATCAGAGATTAAAATGTTATCACTCAACATATCTGCCAACGTTTTGATGTGGGCATGCTATTGTGTACTGCTGGTTTCATTCCACCAGCATAATTAAAATAAATAAAAAAATAAAGACTTGCCTCAACAATAAATATAACTAAAATTCTGGCATTCCAGAATTCTTATTTTTTGCTTTGTATGTATATATTTGTGTATAGTTTGGAAAGTAACCATAGTATATTCTAGCAGGAGTCAGACAGGTCAATCTCTGTGAATTCAAGATAAAGCCGTATGCCTTGAAAAAAATGTTAGGTCTAGAGACCAGGCTTGAGATAAACAGCCATCTGAAAGATAATAGATTTGCCTGACATTGTTGTGTCCAGTAAATCATAACAAAACTTCAGAATACTGGAGAAAGGCCAGGAATTGGTGACTTACATTATTGTTTCATTATCACATTTTGGAAAGGTAAAACTAAGAGTTCTGTTTACTTTAATATTAACCAGTTCTTAACTCATGGCTGCCCAAAATCCTCCTGCTTCAAACCACAATGTCCTTACCTCTCAGCTATTTTTTAAGTAAAAATTCAGCCAGTCACACTGGGAGGAAACGGAAAACATCATTTGGGAGGGCAACCTGCACCTGCATCAGGAGTGAAATATAAGCTCAGGTGATGCAGAAAACAGAGCTGTGGACCAAGCCAATGTCCATGAAAAAAGTCTCTGGCTGGTTTCTTCTGCTGCCAAACTGCTCTTACAATTCAATCACCTTTGAGAAATAACACCATAAAAAGGGAATGAAGGCATCCGGCTGGGATTTTTGGACATCCCACCACAGCCAGGCACCTACCCCAAAGGAATTAGCCTGCCCACATAGTGCAGCCTGGGGACCAGTGATCTGGGGTCTCCTTGGTGGAACCTCTGCATCCCTGACCAAGCGACCCTCCAGAGCTAAATACACGTTTCCTCCAGCAATATCAGAGAAGAAATCTTTTCTCCTGAATCTGTTGCATAACGGGAAAGGGAAGAGTGACTAATTCTTGAATGCTGATATTGGTATGTTGGAGTTTGTATCTCTGCTCCTAATGAGCACTGTAAATATTTGTTTAGAGCTTCTTGCTCTGCAAAGCTAGACAAAACTCTTCGCAAACCACTTTGGTTTTGCTTAACTTTTATTCTGATATCTTGTTTCAAAACATTTTCATCAGAGAAATACTAGAAGGATTTGAAGGATGCTACCGTGTTATTCCACAGGGTCAAATTCAGAGGTGAGCTGTGAGTTAACCCCTAAAAGCTCAGATCTCTACAGAACTAACAGCTGCCCTCTCTGTGCAGAAGGTGGTGACTGCCACAGCATCTCTGCAAACAGGAAGAGCTGTATCCAGTCTGTCATCCTCACTAACGGGCTATGAACCAGCACGGACCCAGATCTTGTTAGGACAAGGTTCTGAGGAGACCTATCTGGTTCCACCCATTTTATCATCAGTGTTTTGGAAATCTTATGGGAAACTTTCAAATGAGATTCCTAGCCTGAACAATTAGAAAAGCTTGAGTGTAATCTATGTTAACTAAATGAAATAAATGTGTCAGATTAACCCAGATGGGAAAAAAAAAAAAAAAAAAAAAAAACAAAAAAAAAACCAGAAGATTTGTTTCTTCTGATAAAGCCTCAGACTGATGTTACCTGGCTTTACAATGAGCATTGACTCAGTGCTTGTCTTCTTACTTCTTTGGAAACTTGGTCCCTTTCAAGGCAATTCCTTTCCTTGGACCACTTCTCTAAGGGTGGACCTGGCCTCAAATGAGCAGTAGAGATCTCAGAACACAGCTATAGAAAATATACCTGTCTCTCTCAACCTGGACACAAAACAGCACCAAACTGCACATTTTTAGTGTGATGGTACCTGTTCTGTACACAACTATATCAACAAAGGGAGAACACGAACGTTGTCTGATTTGAGGGATTACATGACCCAGAGCTTAAATGCAGCATTTTAGAGTCAGTTCTGTGCTCCTGCTGCACATCTCCTCAGATGAATCTTGCACTGCAATCATCTGATGGGGTCCCTAATGAAAACCAAATCCTACTGCACAGTTTAATTAGGTATATTGACAAGGAGGAGATAATACTGCCAGGTTCAAAGAGTACACCATAGCCTGAGTTGGTGAGAGGGTCAGAGTTCACTACAAGAACCAGAAAGTTGTATTATTCTCACCGTTTCAACATAAAGACAAAAACAAGCTCTCTGGTATTTTGTGCCAGACTTTTCTTTGGAGTTAATTAGGACAGCCAAAGACTCAAGGGGACAAAAAGTGATTTAACAGCTGAGTCATTGTCCCGTTATGCTAAAGTAGCATTATTCTCCAGATATACATGGACAATAGGGTATGCCTGAGAATAGCAGTCTCCTCTGGATTGCTGCAGGCTGGAAAGATTACAGGCTGCATAGACTGAAATGCCCCAACCACAGTCATTACGACGAAACCAACAGCTTCTTATACTGCTGAAAGTCCTGAGGCAATAGGGATGAACTCCAGCATCATGCAGGTAGGCACTCATGACAGACTTTACTATAATTTTACTGAAACAGTGTTAGCTCAGTTGTGTCTTAGCCTCACACTGTTATTTGCATGCTAATGACAAACAACACCAATGATTTCATCATTTGTCTGCAGAAAAAAAAAACAACCAACAAGTTCTGTGTGAGAAGTGATGTTCCTTGAACAGGTTCTCACTGAAATGAACTATTTGTGTGCTCTTAATATAAGAAATCAGGCCTTTATCAAGGAGACTGTCCAGAGTCTGGATTTCCCTTGCAGAACTGGGATAGTTTTCATCTCTGGGATTTGTCTTCAAACAAATTTTGCTGAAAGAAACAGATGAGTATGCAGTGAGGTTTAATGATGAATCCACTTAACACCAGGGCAAATCTTGGCTGTCCTAATGAAAAATTAAAAAGCAATAGAGAACAGCTTGACCTGATCTGACCACTTCCTTGCAAAAAAAGGCAGGAAAGAAAACTGCCCTTTTCAGCTGAAGTTTAGAAAAAAATGAGAAGTCAGTGTGGTCAAACAAAAGATATAATACCTTCCAGTGCTGGATTTCATTACCAGCAGCTGGTTGTATGAACAGACATGGTAGAGCAAGCAGAGCAGGAAGGAGGGATGTCTACTTGACCTCTAGCATCAGATCATAAGATTGACCATGCCAGATGAGGACAGAGATCTACCCTCCCAGCCTATAGTGATCTGCACCTTAGAGATTTCCAGCTGTAGAAATACACTGCCTTTTGCATTCAAGCTTCCAACTGTGAATATATCACCACAAGAACAAGGGGAGAACTTTCAAAAATGTCCGATGGAGTCAGGAGAAACTTGGGCGGTCCTGTGCTCCTAAATTGTCAGATCATGCTGAAAACCCTCTTCAGTGCAAACTGGGAGCTAGAAGGTTCACACCAACTGTGCCTTTTCTTTTCTGGAGTGTGCAAGGGTCCACTGAGAGGGGTAAGTTTACAGTTGACTTGGCTCCAAATGCACTGCTAGTTTTTGTTGATATAAGTCATTGTGTCACAGTTTTTGGTGTGCGAGTGATTACTAGAGACAGAGTTCCTTCGTGTCTGGCATGCTTATTGGTGTCAGGGCAATGCTAGACTTGAGAATCAATTAGTCACTGATCTGTCCTGAATTACAGTTATAGTAAGTGGCTAATCCTGTGTGCTGTGGTCATCCTTCCTTTCCCTCTAACATCCTTCTGCTAATTAAGGATGCCAAGAAGGTATCTTTCAGCATATTATGTGGATGCAGTTGAGAACGGAGGTGCTCGTGGAGAAGTGAAGGGAGAGAGAGTTAAAAGAGTTTGTGGTACAGCTAATTTTTACCATTTGTTTAATCTGTTACTAAAGGTCATTTGTCAAACCGTGGCTGCTGTTCCTACCCCTCCTCCTTTTGTTCACAGCAATGAACAGCCTGGGAAAAAAAACTTATCCCCTTTCCAAAGGATCGGCAAAGAGGAAGAGTTGATGATAATGGTCCTGGGAAGTAAGGCAGTTGTACATGGATCACTTCCCAGGACACAAAGGCTGTATGCACACATTGCACCCAGGAAATGAAGTTAATCAACACCTGCTCACAAGGACAGTGAAAAATGCCTCCTCACAATGATGGTGAGACTGATGTTTCTGCTGCTTTTTTTCCTGACACAAGTGACTAGGCACAATATCCAAGCAATGTGGTGGGTGACTGTCTCCACAAGACTTTGAAGTTAGTGGGAGACACTCCTCCAAGGCGTGAGGACTTGGGCTTTGCATTGTTCAATGCCAAATTTGCTTATCAGTCAACCAAGATGCAGAGGTGAGGCAGACAAAGTGGCAGCACTGCATAAAAGTTGCGGAGAACATTATCATGGTAGAAAATTCAAGTGGTGAGGAAAGTGCTTCATGGGAGCAAGCACATGCTGTGCTCTGTCGGTGACGATAAGTGTTTTGTGGAACTTCTTGGTGTGAAAACGAATGAACTTTTCTGCTAGAAGCTTGATGATAAAGCAAATGGTGGTGTATGAGATACCTGAGGCTAAACAGTCTGCCAATTTTGAGGCAGCTTTGGAAAAAGTTAGAAAATAGCTTGGTAAATTTTGTTTGATTATCTCACTTGGGATCTAGTTTTGTCAGTCCAAGCAGGCTGCTGGTCCATTGCTGCCTGCAGGTGAATGATGGAAGTGTCACATTAAATCTCAATAGTCACTGTACATTCTGTACCATCAACTAAACTTATGGTTCCCTGAATTTCCATGACTGAGGCATGCTGTGCCATCTTCCTCACTGTGTCTTCTTGGCAAGATCTTGGAGTCTTTGTTGCCATGAAACAAAGGAGGCAAGCAAAAGATGTCATTCATGCATCATCCTGCCATGGAAATGATCCCAGGCCTCACTGTTTAGTGACAGCAACCAGCAGTCCTCTTATTCCCTTTCAAGAATTATTTAAACTTCATCTTAAATGCACTTTGGAAATGTATTTGTTTTTCATTTATTGGAAAGGTCCATCCTTCTCTCATTGTTTGGATCATTTGCAACTTACTTCTAATCCTTTTCATGCCCAGTTAGCATTTGTTTGTTCATGTGCCAAGGTTACATTCTAGCTTAAATAACTTTTTCCCCTCCCTTAGGTTTATGGTTTCTTGATGTATTTACAGTCAGCACTTAACATCCCCTCTCAGCCATTGTTTTCCAAAACAAACAAATAAATAAATAAAAAGAAAAAAAAATTTCTTCTGCTCTCTTGTAAAACAAATTTTTGTAAGGACATAAAATTACAGAATAACAGTCTTAGATAATTACTGGCTCCCGCCAGTTAGTCAGCACTAACCACAGACTCTTCCTGCGTTCAGAAAGGGTGTGTAACATGTTTCAGCTCATAACCATGGCTAGCACATTCAAATACAAAGGCCTAAGTCTTTACCTCTGGTTAGGATTATATGTAAATTGTGTCCTATACTAACGTGATGAGCACTTCAACTGTCCATTGAATTCAAAGTCTAAATACATACCCATTGACTAAGGTCTTGAAATAATAAGCATTATCAACAACATAGGACAATACTGCTCTAACTGTCAGCATTTTCATTCTATCCACAGTATATGCTCACAAGCAGCCACACCTCACTGAGCTTCTGTAGCTCCTTACACCTAAGTGCAGTAAAAATAAAATAAAATAAAATAAAAAAAATTTATTTCCCTCTCCATACTTACTAACCTGAATTAAAGAGGAGATATCAATTATCCAAGGACAGAGGAAGTTGGAGGTAGGCACAGGAAATAACCACTTGAGGAATCAGACCCCCATCTTCTGCTGGTAATCTTGGTCTATCTCGTTTGAAATCAGAAAAGGAAGAAGACTAGAGGAGGTTGCTGATTAAGAAGTGTGGTGATGAGATCATGTTTAAGATTACTTTTTCCCTTTTGTCTCTGGGCTTAGTTGCAGATAAAACTAGTGAACATTGGAGGGTACGGTTTATACTTTCTTTGATTTTGTAAATCTGTTGACTAAAGGGACAGGAAAAGTGCATCTTTCTTGTCCCATTAATCATTTTGGTTTTCAGCATTTTCAGTAGTTGGCATTGGATTAGCAGTCCTCCTGGAAATAAATAACCATTGTTTAATTTTGTCTGCAAATGGCCTGCTGCAGTCCCTGTTTATGATTCATAAGTCTTCCCCTCTATAAATAATACAAGGGTGCAATGTCCTAGCACATTGCTCTTGGCTTCTTAACTTCCTTCCTGTCAGTATCTTTTCCTAATTCTTTCTTCTTTTTTTTTTCCAGATTATTAAGGAGTAAGATTAGAATGGTCCTGCCCTTTTCTTGTTGAAATATTCTGGTTCCAGATACTTCAATCTACTTTTATATTTTGAATTAATCTATCGCGATAATTGGGAACTCTTAGAAATAATCCATACTTATTTACTGATTTAGTTTTGCTATGAATGCCCTGCACTGAGTGCTATGAGCATACAGTCTATCAATCTTAGCTTCTCCAATTAAACAAGCAAAAAAAATCCTTTATCTACAGCAGTTTTTAGATTGTCTTTCAAGTGGTTTCTCCAATTTCAGTGAATGCAACAAAAAACAGAGGCATTTCAATAGAAAGTCTGAAATGATGGCCAGTCACTGAAACTGGATTAAGAATTAGGTAACAATTTATTTCATGTAACTCCACAGCTTTGCAAAGATCCTATTCTTTATTTATTTGGCAACTACATTTTGAGATTTAAAACCTCTTCACAGCACAGACATCCCCATATCCAAGGTTCTTCCTACAAAAATACTTTCTGTCTCCACAGGGGATAGATCTTCCAAGATCTTTCTGAGAAACAAAGAAGCTGAACCTGTACCTACCTCTTGTTCAACCACGTCCATGGAACACAGCAGTAGGAAGCTAATTTACCATAAGGAAACAAAACAGCACACGTCCTGTTCCAGAACCATAAGGTGGAGCTCCCTAATATCTGTGCTCCCACCTCTGTGGACACACTTTGGTCTATCCTTCCCTCTGTCTGACTGGGTTTCCTCTTAGCCAAATACTTATCTGAGCCATCCCTAGGATCTTACAGCATGAATAATGCTTTCTTAGAACAGTCCCAAAGATGAAGAGAATTGCTTTATCTGTGTCTATATTTTATTTCTAGGTTAACATCTAAAGGACACTGAAGCATATCCAGACACTTTTAGGGCCTATTTTCTGGAGGGAAAATCCAAGACATTGCTGTCCTCTGGTCCTTTTTGTAGTGGGGAGATTGGTCCCACTTTGTGTGAATACATACACACTGGAATTGTAACATGGAGGTCAGTGGTCTTTCCTGGAGGCTCAAAGCATCCTGTAGTACAAAGAAGAAAGGCAGAGGGGGTTAATGAGAAGAAATAAAAACAGCAAATGAGTAATATTTTGCAGGGTCAGGGGCCCAAGATAGAGCTCACAAGCTGTGGGAGGCTATACAACTAAAAATATGGCCATTAGTACATGGTACAGCCACTGCTTCTACCACAGGCCAGCTTAAATTATACATATCAATGTGATGAGAAGTTCAGGGCTGTGGGCTCAAAGAGAAAAGAGAGGCCCAGAGCAACAGGCGAGACAGGGAGGCACTCAGATTTGATTCCAGACATTAGCAAGACTTGGAGTGACAGGTATGTGATGAAAGAGAAATTTAACCCTGCCTTGCACAGTGGATTATTGCAGCACTGATAGGAAAAATGTCCTGGTTTCACAGCTTTAGACTTCAGCACCTAAAGACCTTTTCTGCTCGCTGCTTGAACTGCCTGAGTGATCTCTCACTTTAAAAGCCTTCATGAAGCTGAATAATATTTATAGTTCTCCTTTAACTTTTGCCTAAGCTGCATGTAAATGTGTATACCCTGCCGTCCTGTCACAGCTACAAACCTGCCCATCATCTAAGGTCACGCCCTCATTTACACCCTGACCCCAGTCACTCGTGCTCAGCTACAAAGAGATGCAGCAGACCACCAACCCCTGTTGACCACTTCTTAGCACCATGGTTAAATGTGAAGATGTGTTTGTGTCTGGTTGGGCCACATGAGAGACAAGAGTTGTTAAGCTTACAGTACTGGGATACTGGAGGGGGAAAGATGAAAAATTTCTTTGTGGGCTTCTCTAAATGAAACACAAGCCATCACTCAATTCATGCTAACTAGAAATAGGAAAATTTTCTAATTCTTTCATGTCTACATCTACATCTAGATCTATGTCTACATCTACATCTTTGTCTACGTCTTCGTCTATATCTGTATCTATAACTATTTCATCTACATCATATATATGTCAGGTAACAACACAAACTGTAAACTTGGCAAGCACACACCAAGCCAGACCCTATTCTTGTGGCTAAGTTTCACCCAATTTGCTCTGAAAAATTCGAATTTTATTCTAAGAGAAGCAAGACTCTTCAGGAAAGAGGTTTTGAAAGCCTACATGACAGTCTTCTAAATATTTGTGTATTTACAAACTTTCACAAAGTTCGTTCTGCTGTAATTTTATAAATGAGCCTTTCACTTTAGAGATAATTATGTGCAGATGAATTTAGACCTCATTTACTCGACAAAATACAAATGGAAAGACTGTGTTCCCAGTGTAAATGTTAAAGACACAATATTAGGCCCTGAGGTGAGGTAGGAGAATACCCACAAAACGTCCCAAGACACAGCAGGTTTGGGAGGGCTCTGTCAAAGAGTTGTTCATTTTTTAGGCCAGAAAATAACAAGCTTCAGTTGTGTTGGTGTTTAATATAAACACTGGATTCGGAAACCTAAAATGAATGTTGACCCACACAAAGAATATCTTTGCAATTCGTGGAGCAATTGAAAGAACAAAAGGGAGGATAATGCACAAGAAATTCATTACAAGAAAGAAAACAGGTATCCCAGAAACGTCTGTGTTGCCCCAGCGTGACAGGGATTCTCAGGCAATTTGGTTAGGAATATGCCTGCTGTTAATTTAAAATGTAGCATACCCAGCCGGAACTCTTTCCCCAAAAGCTCTACTTTTTGGGAACTCAGGGGTGTTCACTTATGCAGAAGACGAAGCAGATTCACAGCTGTACACGGTTTTCAATCAAATTTTAATGTTTCATGTGTCACTCTGAAGTCTACTTTTAAAACTATTTTGTTCCCATTTGTTTGCCCTTTGACCCTCGGAGAGGTTTGATTCATGAATCCTTGCCTCCTGCAGTGCATTTCCTGGCAGAAGTAATGGAGTATGAGGTCTGACGGGCCCAGCATTGCTCTGTTCAAATAAAACAAAAATCCAGCCAGAGATACATAGGAAGGAGGTCAAGCTTTTAATTTTACCAGCGACCAGAGGGCTGAGCAGAACATCTATCAGTTATTAAATCTTCAATTTTCTGCCTCTCCTTGAGGCTTGCCCTCACTCCCCTTGGGAATGCTGGGCAAATCAGACTCAATTCAAATGCTTCATATGGTTGAAGCAGAAAAGGGAACAAAACCATGGAATGAATCCTCCTCGTGGGTAGCCAGGCAAAGCTTGCCGAGAGCAGTAATGCTCACTGCAAGTAGACAGGAGTCCTGTCCATGTATCAGAGGGCAAATATGGTTTCTCTTTGCTACAGAAAAAAGCAAAAGAAAGCCAGTTCACGTGCTGTTGTGGCAGCCATTGTTCCCCTGTGTGCAATGTCTTCTGTAGCAGACACTACTTCTGCCAAGGGTGTCAGGGCATTGCCTCCTCCTCCTGCCTCTATGCCCTGAGGAGGAACATGTACCTGGTACCTTTTAGAGAGGGACCAGGCAACACCTCCTGTCAAGACACAGTGTGATACTTGGTCAGACATGTACAAATGACTCACTGTGCACAGATGGGATTAGAGGCTAACAAGTTATGTAAAGCCCTGCTTTTCTTCAGCAGTATCACACAGTCTGAAGCATTACTCTGCTTCTTCAGTGTCAACTTGGGCCACCTTTGCCTTTTTCCTGCGCTGTTTTTCAGACTGCCAGCACTAGGGTTTGATACCTGAGACACCTTGCAACTGTGACTGCCCCTGCTGGGGCAGAGGCCCAGACACTTTCTTATCTCCCTTTCCATGCTCCACATGAGGAGGGCTGCAGTTTTTCCACTATGGCTGGAATATATTGCTAACTTGTGCTATTGCAAGCAGACCTTCTCAATTCATTCCCAGGCCAGTATACTTGTACGAATTCTGTGTGTGGTTTGGGTTTTTTTGACCTGTAGTTAGTTCTAGAGCACCACCCTAATGGTCTGCTAACAAAATCAAACCCCTTGGTTTGCAGAGCATGTAAGGAGTAAATAAGGAGAGACTGTTCTGCTTCTTTGCAGTAGATTTGGCTGGGGAAAAAAAAAAATTGACCATTTATCTCTGTGTTTCATTTCAGAATACAACAGATTTGCCTCCTGAGCTATTTCCATTACCCAGGATCTCCTCTTTCTATTGCTGCTGTCTGGTAGGCACTGTCTTTACTTCTGATTTTTGAGTTTGTTGTTAACTTGTCTTTTATTCTTTTTATTTCTCTGCCTTATATACCCAGGTGATTTCAGTTACATCTTGGACTGCAGAAACAACCCTGTGTTGACCAACTTACCTCGCCATCTCAGTTTTTCCTTTTGCATTCTACTTAGTATTTCTGTCTGTCCCTTCACCTTCCCATCTGGCAACCAGAACAACAGGCACTGAATGTTTTCCTTTGCAGTGCTTCCCTTGCCAATCAGATATTAACTTCAATTCATCTCCATCTGCATCCCCACTGTCAGATTTGATTTCTCTCTCTCCTCTGTTTCATCACTCTGGTTGTTACTGGAAACTGTTGAGTGTCTTCTTCCTTTCCATCACTTTCTTTATTTTTCTTCATGTGCTTACTGCTAAGTCCCTATTTCTCAGACATTGATTAACTCTTTATCTGCTATTTGCCACCTCTCCTGCATGCTGTGGAAGGACTTCACTCAGCCTCTTACCACATCGTCTTCCCCTTCTCCTAAAGTACATCACTGCCCATATGAGTCCTGCACAGACTCTCACTGGCATCCCAAGGAAAGGTCAAATCTCTTTTGTCTTTCTCCTTGAACATCCATGCACTGCCTTCTGGCCAGCTTCCTTGATTTTGCCTTGTCTCATTCCTTGTCCCATCTGAATACCTTCAGGAGCATCTCTCCTGCTTCTCCTCATGCACATTACAATCTTATATATGACACACTTGAAGAGTCTTAAAGATTAATATGTTTGGATTTCTTTTTGGATTTCAGATTTGAAAGCATACATTCAGAATAAAACTCTGGCATGGCTACTGTCAACTGTTTACGGGCGTTCAGCCTGGTTCCGTGACGAAGGGGACGGGGGACCCATGGACCCACACCCCGGGAAAAGGAAAAAAAGGGTAACGAGATGGGCCTGAGAGCAAAAACAGCGGCAACAATCTGAGGAGAAACAAAATAATTTACTAAATAAGATATCGGAATGCAAAATAACACACTATAATACAATATAATTACAGTTTAAGCTGATAAATCCAATACAATGAGAGAGAATGTCCAAAAATCAAGGTAGGCCTTACTCTACTACCGACGATAAGACGGCTGGGGAGCAAGAGGCTGCCAGGACGAGAGCCGGGCGGAAAGAGAGCAAGTCTTGTGATCTGCGAGTTTTTATCTTTCCCTCTGACTGGAAAACGGTAACAGGGGAGGAAAGTCCCCTGGGAAATGTAGTAGTCCTTCTCTTCTGAGAACCAGGTACATACACTACATGATGTTATGATGTGGAATACCAATAACCGAAAATCATAAAACCATGACAGCTACTTATTTTTTCAGAAGAGAAACCCTTAGGGAAGAAGACTCTTTCAGAAAAAAACACTGGATATGGTGAGATTTACACCATAAATGCCAAACATTCAAAACGATAGCCTTGTAATACAGGAAATCCACAACATTTTTGTTTTTCCTCAGACCATGGTTAAGCATGTGCTTAAATTTTCATGTCACACCTCCCTTGCACTACTAATGACTAGCAAGAGAGAGACTGCTCTACTTCCCTCCTTTAGCTCCAGATGCTAGGACAGCCATCTCCAGTGCCCTCCCAGGAAAAGGGGCCCCATGTCCCTGCAGTTAATGGTTGCTGTTTCTTAATGGTAAATATCATTCAGAAGCCTGAGGAAAAGCAATTTTAGGTTCACCTCCTAGATAAGAAAGAAAATTCCTTCCTGTTACTGATTCCATAATGGAGAATGAACTAACCTGCAGAGTCTGATAAAGCCAGCCCTCCATTTCAGCACTGGCTGTGGGCTATGTTAGCACAGAAGGCCGGCAGCTCACCAGGGATTAACGCAAGACACGCAGAAGAAAGAAAATGATTTGGTTCTCCCACACCCCTGAGGGGAACCATCTTTGTTTTCCATTGTTGATGCCTCAATTATACCATCCTGTCTTACCCCATAGTGCTCCCCCTGGGATGGACACGTGGCCGTGTCACTCTCTGAGCACCCACCTGAGTGCCCATGGGTCTCACACCACAGTTTCTTCTCCCTTTCTGCCTGATGCTTGTGTCAATGTTTGCTTTACTTCACTTGGAGCTCACTACTCAGTAGATGCCAGAGTGCACCCAGGGGGATGTGGCCCAGCAGCGGTGCTCTGCTGTCAGGAGGATGGCTTGCTTGAAAGGTGGTGACAAGTGGTACAGGAGTGGGAAATGTGTTTTCCAGATACCCAGCCTTAACCACCTCCTCTCCTTTCCCTTTCAGGTTTTCTTCCTGTCTGTCTCATAGCTACAGCATGTCCATCAGCGCACATACACACATACTGCTGGTGCCTTTGTGTGCCAGCATGGACTAGCCCCCCAGCCATGATGAAGGGAAAACGTTCCCATGTATGGATTTTGCAGGAAATGGGAAGTGGGTGACAGCGACGGGGGCTGTGACCTGGCAGACCTCTTTGTCTATTGTAACGTGATCCTGCGGCGGGTGGGGGTAACAGGGAAGAGAAGTCTGGCCCTGGGACTGCAAATCACAGCCCGTGATGACAAGAGGGGGCCTAATAAAACTCAGCACTCTTCACTTTTAAATGAAATGTGTGGGGAGGGTGAGTGGGGAAAGGGTAATTTATTGCCTAAAGATATCCTGGGGTATCACTTTCCTAGAAATGCCTTTCACTGGCCTGTAGAGCTTCCGTGATGGAAAATGTGAATACAGCTTGGAGCAGTTAAGGTCTGTATTTGAATTAATTATAATAGCTATAATAACAAGAGTTAAGCAGTGGGAGATGGGGACAAGAAGTTCTTGCATTGTCCTCCATCCTGTCTCATCACTTTGTCCCCTGAGTGCTACACTCCTGAGGGACAGCAGCGCTGCAAGGAAGGGCAGGCTGGGATGTCCAGGTGGCTCAGGCGGCAAGGATACCCCTGCAGGGATGGTGACTGGCTGCATGAACTCACTGGACTGGCATGGGTGCAAAGTGCTCTCCTGCTCTGGCATGCAGGGATATAGCAGGGCTCAGAGGGGCTTCTAGCTCCCCTTTGGAGGAGTCATTTGTTCACTTCTGTTTTCATTGCTTCATTTTGTTGGATTTGGGATTACGGATTATAAATTTCAAACAAAAAACAAACCAACAGAAATAGACAAACTTTGAAAGCTTCGGAAATTCTACTGAAGTCAGCACTTGCAGTGCTAGGAGACTGACATCTCTGTGTAACCACAAAAGAGGGCGGTAAGCCAACCAAACACAAACCCCCATACGACATTCAGTGTGAACTTCTTTCTGGTTGGGCTGGAGATGGATGTCTTTCCCAAAGGATTTTGATAGCTCTCCTTCTGGACCCAGAATTTTTTCTAATTAAATTATACAGAAGGGAAGAAGGAAAGGAAAATTAATTATGAGTGTTTTTTGTTTGTTTGATCTTATTAGATGGTTAAGCTCAATTTTTATTGAATCTTTAGGCAGAGATTCTGGTTTGTTTAATCTATCTGTCTGATTATTATTATATTTCTAGTAGGGTGAACACCAAAGAATAAATGAAAGATAATGAAATAAACAGAGCCAAGTGCGGCTGTGCCCTAGAGCCATCCCA
The DNA here is from genome assembly GCF_002078875.1 of Numida meleagris. NCBI lineage: Eukaryota > Metazoa > Chordata > Aves > Galliformes > Numididae > Numida > Numida meleagris. Next base: position 41,254,784 of record NC_034411.1, on the reverse strand, counting down.
TCTCACTGAACAAGTCAGTGTTTCATCTCTCCCAGGCTGAGATTTTGGGACCCAGCTGGCACCAATAAAAAGGCATCACACCAGGGGGGAGAGCTGCGGCTGTGCTACACACAGCCTGCCCCAGCCCTGCACAGGATGAGGGAGGAGATCCACATCTCCTTCCCAGACGTGCTCTGTTTAAACCTGCTCACTGTGTCCCATCGAGCTGGAACTGCGCAGCTGTTCAAAGCATCTTTGCACCATGCCTAAGCATATCCCAGCCTGCAGCACAGCCTTCTGTGCATAGCTGAGCCAAGGCAAAGCAGTGTGGCCTTCTCCTTCAAATCCAGAGAGTGATGAGGACTTTCACATTTTTAAAATGTTCAGCTCATACTAAGCTGAGGTTTTCAAAATGACGTAGTGGGTTTTCTTCTCTACTCCAAATCTGTACTTAGAGTTGTCTCCAGCGGGAACAACCCATGCCACAACAGAGATGCTAAGAGAGAGCATAGGTGATCACTGAATGAATAAAAAGAGTTTCAGGTTCTCAGAGGATAAACACCCACGTGGGGTATACCTAGCAAAACTTCACTGAATTATTCACACATCTCTTAAATCTGAGATTGTACCAGAAATCACAAGAGCCCAAGCTAGTTTACAGGATTGTTGATGAATTCGCTTTTGATTGGGACATAAAAAAATTACCTGGAGAACAATTTCTCACACAACCCTCTCCCCCTCCCCCATCTCCTTCTAGATATTCACTCTCTGCACTGGAAAAGCCAGAGCTGTTCAGAACCGCATTGCACCTGCAGATCTGTTTGGGGGTGGTATCCATGAGCTGCCAGGGTGGAGTTAACATCTGGTTAAACGTTAACACGGGGCTTGGTTCCATCCTTTTACAATGTGTAACCTGCTGCAGGTAAATGATAAACTGTTCTGGGTGCAGCCCTGGTTGCTGAGTGCTTAACTCATGTTTCATGTTGCTGCTGTTCAGAGGAAAAACAAATAACTGTCACTTGAAAGCAGGTGAGTGGAAAGATGCTGCAGTGATTACTTAATCTCTTAAAAGATGTAAAGAGATGAACATTGCACTGGAAACTGTGTTGCCTAGTTCAATATTTTCTGCACGTTTTTAAGCCAACAGCAAAAGTTGCTGAAGAGGAAATAGGAGAAAAATGACTGCCACTCGTTCCTTCGATCACGCCAATATTTCTCCTGCTCTTCCATCCCCTGCTACCCCCTCAGCTCCCAGCGCAAGGCCTTACAAACCTGTACACAGATCCTGAGGCTGGGGCCAGCCAGTGGGACGTGCTGGGCTCACAGCCCAGCCACCACACCTCCCCACAAGCTGCTCGTGGGCTGAGGTTTCGCCTGGCCCCCCAAGCCCTGCAGAGAGGATTGTGCAGTCACTGCCTGAAGGTGAGAGGGGAGGGCGTGCCCTTCCTCTGCAGCATCTGGCATCACCTCTGCTCAGTGGCGGGATGCTGGCTGAGGTGGACACAACCGCACCGCCAGGTACACACCCTCCACAGGGCAAAGAGAGCAGATGCAGCCCAATGTCTTCTCCAGCTGTGCTTGCTCCTTTCTACATCTCACACTTCACCAGCAGCGTTCAGCTGCCCCAGCCTGTGAGGGGACGTCTGATCTTCAGAGAATTTCTTCCAACCTTGGGGCCCTCATCTGCTTCCTCCAGACATCAGTGTGAATTTGTTGCCGTCACCCCCTGTGAGTTTCTGACACTCAGCATTCAGAGGCTGTAGGATGCAAAGTCAGGCAAGAGGATATAGCAGCTGCAAAGTTGCAAAAAATAATACACAGTTCAGCACAGCTGACAGCTGCTTGCTTTCTGGCACCAATTTGAGATGATTTCATCATTTTTCTAACCTGCAGTGGTTTTACAGATTTAATTATTAGGGTTCTTCCTTCTTTTTTTTTTCCTGCATACACTTTTCAGCCGTCCTCCCACCCAGCCTCTCCCTCCACCTCACGCTGGCGTGCACTACAGACTTCCTGCCACACTTTTATAAGCTGCCAGAAGGAAAGTGACCTAGTTCCGTGTCCAGCTCCGTGAGCTGCCTCAGCAGTGCTTTTCCTCCGTGCATCCGAAGCTATGGGCTGCAGTGCAGCCTTCACAGGCTTGCGGCAGCTCCTCTGTGGAGCCTCCAGTCACCGACTTCGGACAGAAGTGGCAGAACAAGATTATAACTGTGTTATTATTGTTGTTATTTTAATCAGTGTGAACTGCTCACAGCAGATGCCTCTCTGAAAATAACTCATCAATCATGGGAGTTGCCCATGAGAGGAGCCGCCCAGAGCCCTGATCCGGCAGCACTTACGCAGCAGGATGCCCGTGTTATCAGTGAGGAAATCCACGTGCTTGGCTCTGTGTACGCAAGTGTCCTCACTAGTTCCTGAAGGCAGCAGAAAGAGAAAGTCCTGCCCAGCCTCATACAACTCTCCTGGCAATGCCTGCTGCAGGGAGAAGTTCCTGTCTGCTTCTACCCATCTGAAGGATGAGGCAGTCTGTTTGCCCTCATCGAGGGACCCTACAGCAGTCCCCTACAAACTGTATTTTCTCCTCTTCAATCTCTCTGTCTTTTTTTTTTCCCCCCAACTGTCTTGAGTATATAAACACCCATAAACTATTCGCCTGGATCTTTCTGGTTCCACATGAACCCCAACCTGCAATTCAGCAGCTAAGCTTTTAGGAGACTTCTTGCCACCACCTCAGTGTCATAGAAGTTAGCAAAATAAGAGCTGTTCATCCTGTTACAGCATAGAGCTAGGCAAAGGAGATCTCAGGGAAGACCTACATAAGAACTCATCAATAAACCAGCAAAAGCTTACTGCTTATTCTATTTTTGTAGAGTTCCTCATTCTGTGTCATTAAAAAAGCCAGTTCCAAATAATGTCAGCAGAAGCTGACTTGCTTTCAGCCACTATTTATGGTAAAACACCTCCAAAACACCACCAAATCTAGAGGTTTCTGTGACCAGATCCTAAGTAGGAGCAATCTCTGCCACCAGTGAAAGCAGAGACACATCACACGGCCTTGAGGCTCTGCTCTTCATTGGAGAACCAAGTAAAACTGGATACAGGCGACAAAGTAAAAAGCAACTTTCAGCTGCTCCCCTGTGAAACACTGCGGCTGATGATCTCGGGCTGTGGGCTTAGTTGGTCAGCAAGGAGAGCAGCCTGCCCAGAACTCTGTGCCCCATCTCACCTGCCCCTTCCTTCAGCTTACTGGCAGTCGTTTTGGACAGACGCCCTGTCCCACCATCTGCAGTAGCACCAGCTTTATTGTTCTTTCTCATTTCTGCAGTATAATTTTCTCTGACTCCTAGGCAGCTATAGTAGATTCCCTAGGGTCTTTGCAAGTTAGATTGGATGCTTACAAGCCAGCATTGTTTTTGTGGATTTTTTTAACCAAGGTAGATGCTACCTATTGGTTACAGAAATCACTGTAATCTTCTGTAAATCCCATCAGTCTATTACTTTCAAGCTGTAACGCTCCTCTACTTAATCTAGATTGATACTGATTTTTCAGTGTGATGGTTATTTTGCGTGGTAAAAATAACAAATTATGTTTTAACTTCTGTTAATTAAATTAGAAGTATTGCTTTAGAAGTTGAAGATGACTGGTCTATATTTCCCAAATCCTCTTTTTCCCCCCCTCTTTTTTCTATTGGAAAAACCCCTCTTCGGTTTTTCAGCATTGTATCTGTCTGGTTCACATACTTGTAGACAGCCACAAGTGGCCCTGAGTTTACTGCAGCCAATACTCTAAAAACTATAAGACAAATTGCAGTGGCCCTAGCCAACTTAAAAAACTTAATTTACCAATATGTTCTCTAATTTTTTTCTTCAGTAATTCAAGCTTATTTTTGTTTTTACCACTACCAAGTTGATTTTTCCTAGCTAGAACATATAAAACATACTTGAGTACTTGATCTTTCTTGCCAATATTTGCCAGCTGGTTTTCCACCTTAGGAGCCTTTTACCTTGTCTCCCTTTCACAGTTAATGTTCTTTTTAATCTTCACTAATCCAATCAAGAAGATTTTCCTGTTCAGTTCACCTCCACTTTCTGAATAACAGATGTCTACAGATGAATTCCAAAAGCTTACAGACTGTCACCCATCCATTACCAAGAAATGTCTAATTAATATAAACTCCATACACCTAATTCTGGTGCTCTGGATGATTCTGACACTTCATAACAATATGATTTTTCTTGCGTGGCAGCAGTATCAGCCTTTGGCTTGTGGCTGGGTCCAGTACTTTTCACCATTAGCCACTAGTTAGATACCTTCCTCACCAAGCTGAGTATGTGGTTCCATGAACAGTTACAAATGGCACCTGGTTTAGGTGGGAGGGGATGTTTGGAGGTTCCTACTCCAACTTTCTGGGCCAGCAGGATTAACATGAAAGCTGATCAGGCCCTCAGGGCCTTGTCAAGTTGAGTTTGAACTAGTCTATGGATGGAGGGCCTGCAGCCTCCCAGCTCTCCTCACCAAACCCTGGGTACCTTGTAGGTTGAGCACTGCTGAGGATGGAGACTTATATTTTTCTGCTCAGCAGAGCAAAACCAGAGCACAAACTAACTCTCTACAAGCAGAGACAGGCGCTGAATTCATTGAATAATCTGCTGCGCATTATTTGCCCGGCTCTATTAATTAATGTTTGTGAAGCATTTGGAGGGCTCAATCCCTTCAGCCATCATTCACCTAAGCTTTGCCCCTAAACTGACATCAGTGAAAAACCCTTAATGGTGGTGGAAGCAGCAGTAGCAGCACTGAATTTTCAAACCTTCCTGAGGCAAGATAAACACGATTTTCCCTTCATTTTATGGTCTGTTGAATCTTCTGTTTTTCTTGTCGTATGGAAGGAATAATATTCATGGCCTTGGAGTATTCTTGCGGTTTTCTGAATACCTCAGCTTTAATTTGGCATCTTCCACAAAAAAAAATGTGTTGCCTCATATACTCCTTCACTGTGAACGTTGTCCCTTCCCCTCTTCCACAGAGGGGTCCTTGCATCTAATAATGAGCCTGCAGAGCAGCTCCTCAACAGGTGAGGAGCCCTACCTTGGTGGGCAGGGATGGCACAAAAAGACAGATCCTGATCGGGAGGAGAGGTCAGCCCAGACCTTTAGCATTGGTCTGAGTGCAACACACCCATCTCAGAAAATAAATCAGAAAACATAATAAGATGCATCCACAGGCTGCCTGTTAACAAGTCCAAACCCCAATGCACAAGAATAAGCTTTGTGGATAAGTGCTCTCTCCACTGAAATGTGCCGTGGGGTGAGCAACAGGGATCGGAGTTGTTCTGACTGATGGTGCCTTCTCTTGGGCTGGGCCCCGGCAGGCACTCCTGGAGTAGAGTCTTCATGTCTGAACCTCTCTAAGGGTTGAGGTTTGGGCTCCCAGCCCTCCAAAAAGGATGTGTTTGAATCACACAAAGAAATGAGAAGTATCTACCTCTTCCAGGTATGTGCCTATTACCCTAGGAACTGAGATTCAAATTCCTGAATTAAATTTCCACCTGTAGAAATTGTATTCTGATATTTCATGTTGATGCAGACCTCACCTGAAAAGAGAAAGGTTTAGCTGTATCTCATCCACCCAGACATATGTCAGTTTGGCTGGAGAAAGAGGACAGTACAGGCATCCCCCATTAAATCTGCTTTTGACACTTATGCTCCTCTCCCCCACTCCTTGCAGATGCCTCAAGGGTTGTCACAATACCTATGGTCAGGAGAGAACATGAACAGCAACTTCAGGGTGCCCTGTGGCCAAGGGGAAAGTCAAAGCAGAGCCACAGCAGCCCGTTTCCCTTGCACAGGGCTGCATAAGGTCTGTAGAGCATCCTACTGCCACTGCTTTGTCTGGCACTACAGCACGTGAAATCCGTAGCTGTTAGGCTACTGCAGATCATGGCAGTGCTTCCAGAGTTTCATGTGTGTGGGACAGGATGAGGAATAACCTATCTAAGGTACTGTCATTGGGTAGCAGCAGAGCTTCCACCTTGAAGTCCCAAGTCCAGTTTACAGTAACACCTTGCAGCTCTATAGCTTTAATGAAGCCCATGACACTATTCTATGCATGAATTCCATGCTTCACAGACCATCTGGATGGTCCAAAGCCTGTGGGGATATCCACAGGGTCATACATCTCTGCATGTGAGGCCAATGCCCGCGAATGCATTAACACTCTGCAGAGTAGAAAATATTCTGGTCAGCAACGTTTTCATGGGAGAGCAAAACCAAGGTACAAATCTGCAGGAAGACAGGGAAGAGCTGCCAGCAGTTTTCTGCCCTATGGCACCACAGTGTGTGTTATAGGTCACTAATTTATCAATTCTGGTATATTCCTGTAGATATTGTGTTTTTGATAGTTTAGTTCATTTTTTAATTAAATATCTGAAATGAAGGAAGACACACAACATCCCCTAAGTATTTAACATTAACCAATCTTGATCAGACAGATTGCGAAAAGAAATAAATTATTTCCAGATTGGGATCGAGTCAGATAATGATCAACTCCCTTCCTTTGCCTGACCTGTAATTCCCCACCCCACCATCAGCTCTTGCAGCAGCAAGCACTGTCCTTCACATGTTGCTGAGCTCTGTGAAACAACAGGGGAAAGACTTCCTGTGAGGGACTTGATCTCCATTTCCAGGTGCAGTGCCCAGCAGCAAGGATGTTGGGCACGCCACACCGCGCCTTTCCTAAGCTCCCCCACCCACAGTTGTTGCTGCCAAACTCTGTGTGCTCATCTGATACACGAAGGGGAAGCTGGCCTCTCCCTGACCTCTAAAAACACAGACACTGAGTGTAACTGGAGGCTGTACCTGTGTTGTCGGTTATTGGCTTTAAGTTTGTCAAGTTTTCCAGGACAAGGAAGAGTAGCACCAAATTACATGTGGGATTGTGGCTGCAGTTGCCCCATGTAACTGTCAAAGGTATGGCTGGAGAACATACATCTTGGTGGGCCGGGCCAGCTACTGCTATTCCTCTTCATGTCTTAGCTGGGGTGAAGGCCAAGTGTGTCTGACGGGCAGTCCTATTCACCAAGATATACCCTGTTCTCTGGAGACAGATGGTCAGCATGGAGGTAAGAAAATACAAGTTTATACAGTATATATATGAGTTTTCTGCTGTGAAGAGGTGGCTTTTGTTGTTGCAAGACCCTTACAGCTGTAAGACATGCAGTACCTTCTAGGCCAGCAAACCCTCAGTACGCTCAATACAAAAAAAATAATGGGGGGTGTGGATGCTTCTCCTTCTGGGAGATCTGAATTAAGATTAAGTACTTGTGCTGGTGGAAACCTTCAGTGGAAACTTCTGTCTTCATGCAGAGCCTGTGCTTACAGAATACTCATGCAAGCCCTCTCCTGCCACAAGGGCACCAGGTTCAGCCCTGCTCTGGGGACTGCTCTCAGCCTGCCCAGGTCTGAGCTGGATGCTACAGCAAAATGTGTGGTGTGTCCACATGCCATGTTTGCTTTGTGGGTGCTTATCAGAAGCAACTGTTTCCAGGTAGCTTGTGTTACCACCACTACAGAGTTATTTCTCCATCCAAATGTCCAAAGCTGGGCATGGACACTCTCTCCAGCACGCACAGGCTACACAAGGTGTCCTTACAGCCCTCTGACAGGAGTGGCAGATGAAGACATGCCAGAACTATCATCCCAGAAGCGGATGCAGTTTCTCTCCTTCGTGGAGTTTCATTTGTAGGGCAGAAAAACGTCGCTTCCGATAACCACATCCTTTGAAGGTCCATCTTCCAGTATGCTCTTTATGCACAGACTTAAGCAGACAGAAATGTGTTTTCTCAGCACTTCTGCCTTTTTGCTTTGCCAGAATGACCAATGTGGACCACAACGAAGAGCTGAAGAGTGGCAGAGTAACAGCTGGTCTGCAGGGGCACGGGCTGAGCAAGAGAGCTGTGTAAATTGCCTTCTGCTACTCTCATTTGCGCACAAGACTAGTACACGCGTGTGTGCTTGTTCAAGGAGAGGATCAATGAGTTAGGTGGTGATGGAAGCAAGGGCTCCCTCAAGGCTCTGGGTCTGCCCCCTCCCAGATTTTACTGGCATTTTCTGAACACTTCTATTAGCTCAGTGGGCACAGCTTGTATGCAAACAAATACAACAATGCTCAGTAATTGTTTGGTATGATGGGAGCTTGGGTCTCTCTCTTTCTTTTTTTTTTTTTTCCAAGCATTGTTTTTATTTGTCACTACAGCTCACTTTCTAATTTGTCTTTGTCAGAGGTTTGTCTTTTTTGACACTGTCAGTTGCATGTAGTCAGAGCTCTCTTCCCCAGCCTTACGAGGCAGTTAAGGCCAACTGTATTTTTCATATTTCTTTTCCATTTTCCTTCCAGTGAATACAACAAGAAAAAGCAGGAAAAACTGTTTGGTTGGAAAGACAAACATATTATTAGCAAAAATAAATACAGCATTATTTGATGGTTTTCATACATGTTACTCTTTCAACTGCTCATGAAGTGTTTCATCCAGATTGTAAAATATTCATATTTATATGTTACCCAGAAAGAGAGGAGATGCCCTGGAGAGGCTAATTCTTGGTTTGCAGATTGTTTACAAGCTGTCAATTGTAATTTGAATATATTTGCAATTCATAAGGTTGATAAATAACATAAATCAAATGGCTTATTTTCTGCAGTACATCCCTGTATAAGTAACACCAAGGTAGGCAAGCATTTGTTTCTCCATCTGCCTCTCAAATCACACATTTAATGGAGCAAGCAAACATAATACCCAAGAGTACCTCTGCAATCTCATAACAGTATTCTACCCTGCCTGACTCTCTGGAAAGCTCTGATCCCAGCGCATTGTGTGTGGCCACCTTCCAGCAAGTTCCATCCAAGTTTCAACTCACACACAAACAGGATACGAATTCTGGACGTCTTCTCTATATGGCACTTAGCGTACTGTGGGACAGCCAGCCAGAATGGAACAAAAGGAAAACTATTCCTCAGTAACTTCATATTTAGCACAAGAGTGGGTGGCTGAGAATTCGAGGTGTGGGGGGGGCTGGTTCATTAACCCAGATGCATGAGGGTGATTCTATTCTTTGAAGGGATGATTTATGCAATTATCAAAGTAACACAATTTGTAAATTGCAATTTACAATAAAATTTCCACATTCCGCATTTATTTCTGGCTCCTATTTTTTAAAAAATATTTAAAATGAATTTTCATAAGTACTTTCATAAAGGAAGAGTGAATCTTTGAATATTCCTAAGTAATTAGGCGATTATTTCAAACGGTATTGTTGCTTTTCATTTTGCTTCTCCTCAGTCCCAATTCTGTTTGATGGAATCAACCCGATTACTCAGAAGAATTTACACAATAAGTCTTTTCACTTCACCTCCCGGTGGAAACAAAATCCCATTTCTTGTTTCTTTTCCTAAAATCATGGATTTTACATTGCATTGTCTTTGTATCCAAATCTTTCCTACATTTCACCCTCATCCCTTCTTATTCTCTGCACTATAAATAATAAATTGTTCCATCTATGGTAGCCTCCTATAGATCCACAAGTTTTCAAGTTCATCTTCAGTGTCTAGTTATTTTGCCCGATCTTTCCCACTAGATGACATTTTTCAAGACCTCTGAGGATTCTCCTTGTTTTATTCTAAGTGAGTTATGGTGGTTCACATCTTTCTTGAAGCCCAGTTAACAAAATTTGACTCAATGTCATGAAGGACTTTGACAGAAACTGCATAGATAGGAAGTGTGTCCTAATGTGTCTCAGATGTGGTATTCATCTTTATCTATTCCTGATAAGAAACTTGTTTTTTACATTTTTGCTTGTGATATTCTGAATATATTAAAGTGCCTTCTGCTGTAGAGTTCTTATCTAATGAATTTTATCTCAGTTTATATTCATGTAGAAGATATCTTTAAAATGATTATAGTTTTCCTTTGTGTTTACTGAACTGCATCTACTTTTTTCCAGATTATTTAGCTAGTTTCTTAGAGCCTGACACAGGAGACTGATCAATTGCTTTTCTAGGGCAACTGTGTGAATCACAGAGCTTTTTTGTTGCTCTCATTAATCAATCCTGGTCGGATTCTCTGCTTATATATAGTCTTGGGCATCAATCATGTAAGATGTACTGATGGGTATTTACTGGCTAGTCTGAGAAGCATTGTAAAAATGTCCTATAATCCAGATAGAGTATAAGAAAACAGAAATACATCCTAGCTCATTGTAGTGCAAGCATTCTTCCTCTGACATAGCAACTCCAAGTCTGCCCTCTCTTCTCCCTTTTCTTTTGAGTGGTTTTGTGTTTGGTGGTGGTGGGGTCCCTTCAGACTGCCTTTGTTATGGGCTCTTGCAGGTAGAGTGGAAGATGACCTGCCAGGGCTCAGTGGGGTTGTGATCTAGGGAGGGTAGCTTCAGAATGCCCTCTCCAGGTTTAAAGCATGGATGTCCAGCCTTTTGGCTCGAGTTGGTCATATTGAATAAAGAAGAATTATCTTAGGCCATACATAAAATATATAATAAAGTTCGTGTATATAAGTAACAAAACTTCTCCTTTTAATATATATTTTTATTAACTTTTTTTTAAAAGGGGAGAGCAACAACAATATAAAACTAGTGGGATATTCAACTTTGTTTTTGTGAAACTAATGCATCAATATCTGGTTCGATGCAAGTGGTTGCAGTTCTTAGTGAGTTCTCAAGGTGTTTGATAAATATTTTTTATGAAGTCTTACTCTTCTTATACTTTATCCTTGAAAATAGTTGTTCACAATTGTACATACTACCAAAAACTGATGACAAGAAAATAAGGTGTGATTATGAATTGGGGGATATTTCTCCCTGGTAACACAGGTCTTATTAAGGTCTGGTAAAGAGACATGATCAAATTTTTCTTTGAGATGAATATCTGACTGCAACTCTATACATTCCATTTAAAAATTTGCCGGTAATGTATTTATGTCCACTGAAAATGAAGTAACAAATATACAATTAGGTTTTTTTTTGTAATCTTGCAACCTATTCTCAAATTCCTTTATCAAAAAGGAAAGCAAGGTTGCATATTTTTCACTGTCCACAGAACTATGTTTAACCAATGTATCAAGACTCATAACATTATTTGCCATAACTTTATGTTTCATTCTGAATGCTATTATGATTGAAACAAAGCGCAGCTGATTTTCACTTGTCAAATCTCTGAGCCATTTTTTGTCTTCAAGTTCTGGCAAGAATTTTCCTTTTGATTCCATAAATGATTTGATTTCATTTTGCAAAACAATTTTTTTTTCAGCATTTTACCCCAACCTAGTCACTTTACTTCCAAAAAGTAAATTATGTCCCCATAATCGGCATCCATACTATTAAGGAATTCCTGGAATTGGCAATGATTCAATCTGTTGGACTTTTTGAAATTTACTGCTTTAACGATGATTTGCATAACATTATCCATTTTTAAAACCTTCACTCATAAATTTTCTTTATGTACAATGCAGTGCTATGCCAGATATGCATTAAACAAAATCACTTGAATGTAGTTTTTACTACTTCATACAAATCAAGAGATTTAGTTGAGTCTTCTAATGGCACCAAAGAAGCCATTTCTTCAGTGACATTATGTCCATTATCAATACCTCTAATAAAAATGGCAAGTTGAGCCATATTTGTAGTACATATCAGTACTTTCATCTATTGCCAAAGCAAAAAGAAACCTGAAATTAGCAGCTTTACTCTCCAAATTTATTTCAGTACATTTTCCCATTTCTTTGAATTGTCTGGTTATAGTCTGGTGAGACAAACTGATTTTAGGAAAATCAATTTTTTTTTTTATCAGGACAAATTATATCTGCCACACTTTCCATACACTGCTTAATAAATTCACTTTTGATAAATGGTTTTGATTTTTGGAATCAGATTTGGTACCACGTAACTAGCTTTTTAAAATAGTCTGTTTGAATTGTAACTTCAAAAAGATTTGTTGACATGTTAGACTTTTTTTTGGTTCTGCTATGTTGTCTTTAAGAAGCATTCCTTGATGTGCGTTGAATTTGGCAGCATTTTTTTGCATATAATGTCTTTTAAAATTATAATCTATGAAAATTGGTATGATTTCTGTACAAATTAAGTACAGTGCCATGTTATTTGTCTCAAGAAAAAAAACTACTTATCTGCCCATTTTCCACTGAACACTCTTCCTTTATGCATGATTTTTTTGGAGGGGGTTCTGTTTTCTTTTGGGATGACATTAGGTAAGTTGAAATATTATCAGTAATCACTGCCTTTTACCAAGCAGCACAAGTACATACAATGTGTAATGCACATGGGTTTCAATTCTGCTGAATGTGTATGGCAGGCATGAGAGATGGAGTTAGCTGTGCCCTCCTCTCCACAGCATCCTGTTGTTGCCTACACAGTCCACACTCAAGCTACATGCAATTGACTTGTGAAAAATATCGCTAAAAATCACATAATAATGTTAAAAGTTTATGATTTTGTGGGGCTGCATTACTATCTGTCCCAGGCTACATGCAACCCATGGGATGGACATACCTGATCAAAAGGGTGGGATGGCACACAGCAAAGGGTACAGAAGCCAAGGCTTTCTAGGCACTAAGAATGAGGATGCCAAAGAAACAGAAATGGGGCTTCCCAAATCCTCAAGCTGACAAACTCTTTAAAACCAGAGATATTCCTGTAAGGGAGAGAGAATCACTTACTGCAACTTGTGATGCCAAATTACTTCCTTTAATAATTGTTCTGTGTGGAAACAGAATATTTCAAAGAAAATTAAACAGTCTGATAAAATATCTCCATGTAGACCATCCATAAGTCTTTCCCACTCTCATTATATGAAGTTCTTTGAACTGTGTTAACCCACCATTAGCATTTGCCATGTGTACGGAGTCAATTGTTACCCTGAGGAATGGGATGGATGATGACATGCTTAGATAGTAATGCTTTAAATTAAGATTCTTGAATATGCCTCTGATGTACGAAGGTTAATTAAGAAGCTATTGTGAGCTGAATTAATACCATTTGCTTATTGAAAACATAAGTCATGAGAATTAACAACAAAGTCATAAATATATTTCCCTAAGGGCCAGATTCTTCAGCTCTTACTCATTTGAACAATTCTTACTCGTATGAGTAGTCCTACTGAATTAATTGAGACTACATGTATGAGTTCATTTATCTGTATGACTGAGAATTTGCATGGTTGAGCCCCACCAACTTAGTGTTAATCTAAAATGAATATGTTTTTAATGATAAATTGGTATTTAGATGGACTAAAATGATTGTTTATATCCAAATCTTGTTTTAATAAGGCTAGCTTAGCCTGCCAAGTAAGCAAATGCCACTCATTATTAATAATCAAGTGACAGAGAACCAACAATTACCAATTAAAAGCAGAGTTCCAACACACACAAAAAATGTTTAAGCTTTTATTAGATCCCTTAAAAATATGCACATTTTCTCTGATACCTGAATGTAAAGCTGGTACATCTTCAGCACTGAACTTAGTGCTGTGATCCTCAAGCTAGTTCTCAGTGCATTTGCTCCAGAGCCAAATGCTGGAAAGTTGCCTGGGTGAGAGGGAGGGATGCTTAGCCAGAAGGCCAACAACCCAGCCCATCCTGTGGTTACAAGTTGCTATGTGGTATTGCACTGTGCTATGTAAAATTATCTGCTCCCACCATGCTGGGTCAGGGATCTCCTTCTGCTCTGCTGTAACACCCTTATACTGTAGGCATGCTTATGAGTCAGTTAACTCCTCCATTGCACCGTGGCTGTCAGCTGGCCAACACTGAGCGTACAGGAGAGAACAGAGGTCTCCATCTTCTGAAAGAGCCCCTTGGATCAACATGGCTCTACATGCTCTACTGACAAAAAAAACTTCTGTGGGGACACTTTGCTGTTTGCAGAGAATAAGTGGTACAAAAACAATATGTCCTGTGGACTCAATCATGTGTGAGATATAACCACCTTTCATGGCCATAAGACTAGGCCTGGTGACTCAAAAGCAGAAGAGTAGTTGTGGCAGAATCTGATTCTTATAAGTACCGTGACACCTCTCCAGCTCAGGTCAGACACAGCACTGCTGCCTTCATACCTCCACTTGCACCATATAATGACTTCAGTGAAGACTCTTTTAGTCAGGATGATTAGAGGCAGTTTCCTTTTCCAGAGCTTGGGATCTGGGGTACAAGTGAGAGAAGGGCAATCAGCCACTTGAATTGTGTCTGTTGACAACCAGGAGGTTTCTCCTTTTTATTTCCTTTTCTCTCTCTTCCACCTTATACTCCTTTGACTCTGTATTCCTTTTCAGCTCTAAGAACTGTCCAAGGATGTGGAGAGAAGGGTTGTCTTTATACCATTCCCTCCAGACTATAAGGAAGCATCACAAAGAGTGTTTCCAGAGACTCTCCCTCCTTCAGGTCTTTCAGCCTAGGGTGGAGTTTTTTGGAAGATCAAGTTGCTGCTCAGAATCAGAACAATACATCATTTAAAAACAGAAAGACACCAAAGCAAATTGACCTCAGACCTTTAGCAATTATCCTGTGGAAACTGATATTATTGCACACGTTTACATTGCTTTTGTTGGGAAAATCATTTATCACTACACATTTTCATTCTCTGATATCCTTTAGATTCCTCAGAGCCATCTCAGCCACCTACGGGATACCAAATGAATAATAAGTAAAAGCTAAACAAAATCCTGCCCTCATTTATAGGCATCTGTGACAAAAAAGGAAGATTGTATTTTGGGACAAACTCTTCATTATTGGGCCTTTGTGACATTTATTTTCTCATTCCCACTAGTTACGTACATTGTAAATACTGTCTCTCCCCATCCTACATCAGAGGTATGTAATAAAAGTAACAATTTAATGCAGCAAGTTAAATAAGAATAATAAAGCATACTAACTGGCATGGGGATCTCCATTATCCTCCAGAATTCAGTATTCAGCTTCAGAAACATAGTTCTTACACTTTTTTTTTTTTTTTTTTTTTTTTTTTTACTGCAGTCAGCTGTCACCCATGAAAAGCTGAAGCTACAAAGCGTGCATTCTGCCCGGTGCCAACCTGGCCTCTCCTCGGTCTCCATGGCCACTCTCGGGGAGGCAGAAGGAGGAGCAGGGCTGCAGGCCTCACTCCGCACGTGTGTGGTCTGGGTTTGTGCCTGGCAATGAGGCCCTGCAGCCCACAGCACAGGGGAGGGGGTGCCAGGGCCTCACATGCTTTTGACAAGGGTCTCTCCTGCTTTTAACAGCAAAGGAATAGATGAGAGGCAGTAATATCAGAAGGAGGAGGAAAAAACACAGGAGTAGAATAACAAAGCAAAGAGGCTGCAGAGTCTACATTTATTAGGAAAACTGTCATGCAACAAGACAAGATGGGCCATAAACGCTGTCATTTGCATTCATCAAAGAGTTAAGTGCTAAGCGAAGAGTATACCAGAGAAGCTGGCTTGTTGGGAAATGCTGAGGGAGCTGGCGTGTTCCTCTGGTAACTCTGGGCCCTTCTAGTGCTCCCTGGAGTTCACAGCTCTTTCTGCCAGCTGAGAAGGTGGATGTTAATGACAGCAGTTAATACTTCAGATCACCAGGTCACGCTGCCTTTCCTCCCGCTTCAAGCTCCTTCACAGCAAGTAAACACACAGGGCCATAGCTTAGAAATGTGTCCACTGGTACTTCCACAACACAAACAGAGCAGTAATGGAAAAACAGTCTGTTTAGCCTCAGAGTGTTAGCAGATGGCAGCTCCTTCCCTCTCCCTCTTGCTGCTGAGAGCTGCAATGGTCCCTGAGGCCACCGCTGGAGATGGGCCTTCTCTGAGGCTCATTGATGTGGCGTGCAGAAGGCACAAAGGTAAACCCCACATGGCCTTCTCAAGGACTTGTGTAGGAGCACTGACTGCAAGGGAATGGGTGCACTGAGATAGCCTGTAGATACACCTATTCCACCTGGAGTATTGCATATACGTAGCATGCCCCCAAAAAAGAGGGAAAACTCTGGACTTCCTCTACACTAAAGCAGCAGCTAGCACGGCCTTATCCTGATACAAATGCCCCAAAACCAGAGGGCAAATGGAAGGGCTCATCAAAGGAAGAGTGACCAGCAGGCCAAGGGAGGTGATTCTCTTCACTGACTCCGCTCTTGTGAGGTCTCACCTGCAGTACTGCATTCAGTTCTGGGGGCCTCAGCACAGGAAAGATGTAAAGCTGTTGAAGCAGGTCCAGAGGAGGCCCATGAAGATCAGAGGGCTGAAGCAGCTCTCCTGTGAAGAAAGGCTGAGGGAGCTGGGCTTGTTCAGCCTGGACATAAAGGCATTTCTGATTTCATTTCTGGGTTCACAGCCTCCTGTATTGTGAAGGTGGGACATGTGCAGTACATGAGTTGGGGCCTCCCAGTAAGGTAACCTAGGAGAACTACCACATCAGGGAAGCTGATTGCTGTCCTGTTGACAGCCTTGACATCCAAATATCCGCAGGGGTCACTGACTGTTCCTTGTTCTCTGATAGAGACCTGAACAGCTGCAGTCTGCATGTGCAGAGCACCATCCTGTGCCATCACAAGTGGGATTCACTTCACCTCACTACAGGCATCCCACCTTCCTCTGTGAGTAGTCACTCTTTTTACCGTCTAAGGAGAGAAACATGCATTTCCAAGAAATTACTCATCTGGCATGCTTTAGAAACTGCCTCCAGGCAAAAGTAAGTTGCAATGCAACACCAGTAGTATCTGAGGTGGAAAGTAGGTGCTTTTTTGTGTTGCAGACAATACAGTTCTGCACACTTTGCCAAGTGAATCCTAGCTGTCCTAAATTATAATAAAAAACATTGGATACTTTAGAAAGGTTGATCTGAGGCTTTTGTTCTCCTCATCTACTCAGCTGTGCTGTTGTGCAGAGAAGGTTATCAGTATTTGTGAGTGCAACAGCAATGCCCAGAACTGAGTTAATTGCTTTGTATTCTGATAAAAGTTTGGGTACTATCAGCTAAATAAGACCTAGGGTTGTATGATGATGCCTTAGTTCTAGCTGAGACAGAATTGCTTTTCTTCAGAGTGTCTGATGTGTTGCTGTGTTTTGGTTTTAGGAGAAAAACAATGTTGGTAACACACCGGTGTTTCTAGCTGTTGCTAAGCAGTGTTGTAGAAAGCAATTCCAGATTTCTCAGCTGCCAGCGGGGGGCTGGGGAGACCCAAGGAGCTGGGAAAGAACAGAATCAGGACAGCTGGCTGAAGGGATATTCCATACCACATGACATCATGCGGAGATAGAGTTTTGAATGGGGTGGGAGTTCATCTTGCTCTCTTCTGCTGCTCGGGAGCTAGCTGGGCATCAGTCAGTGGGTGGTGAAAAATTGCTTGTGAATCACCTGTTATGTATATTTATATAGATCTATCTATATCATCATTTTCCTTTTCTCTGTCTTAGTAAATAGTTTTATCTCAACCCACAAGTTCTACTTACATGGTTTTTTTTCTGATTCTCTCCCCCATCCCACTGGAAAGCGGGTGACTGAGAGAACAACTGTGTGGTGTTTAGCCACCTGCTGGGTTAAACCACAACAGATGAGCACTGAACGTAGGAGGGAATACTGGCTAGCCTACATTTGCTGTCATGTCCTGAGGGCCAGACACAGAGCAGCAAACATGGGATTAGATGGGGAACTGGAGCTGCAGCCACTAGGCCATGTACTCTCTGCAGAGGTAGCAAGGATGAGTGTAATTTCCTTAACTTTTCTAGTAAATCCACATTTGGTATCAGCAGTATCAGAGCTGCTTGGGATTCATAAGAGCCTCTGCACCTTTGGAGCAGTACCATCTGATGTCTGTGCATTCCCAGGCAGCCTGGAGACACAGGGACACCTGCTCTCTTTTAGCATCTCTTTTCTCCTCTCACCTTGTAACCCACTGCTGCTACCAAAACCACTCATAGGCAGATGTCCTTACTCAATGTTGATGGTGATGTTTTAGCAGACAAAGCTAATTTAGACTTCTGCTTTGAGACATGTGTAAAGCCATATACTCCTGAAAAGCACCTGAAAACTTCAAATAGTCAGTAGCTTGCTACCTGAAGCAAAGTATCAATACCTCGTTCCCAAATTATCTCACTGCTGCTCATCACCAACACCTGCAAGAGAAGAAAGGTTGTGTCACTGGCAACACAGAAATGAAGGGATAGGGTGTCAGTAGACACTTGGCTCCAGCCACTCCTTGTACTTTTGTTTCAGCCATTTGGATTTTGCTTTGCACCCTTATCTACCCTCTCTGCCTGCAGCTAGCATGGGCACATCCTTCAGACCTCTTACATGCCTTAGTGCAGCCCCTTAGAGATATTGTGTTTTAGTGGGTATAGTGGTGATGGGTTGATGGCTGGACTAGATGATCTTAGTGGTCTTTTCCAGCCTTGATGATTGTATGATTCTGTGATTCTGTAAGAGTGAATGAAATGAAATGAATGCCAAGCCCATCTATGTTCTTTATCTAATCCTGGCATGCCACAACAGAATTTGGGGACTGCATCTTACTCAAGAGGAAGTGATGATTCCTATGAACCATGTATATTTATTTCATCAGAGAGGTTATTTGCTTTTCACTGTCAAGGTCACAATTAGTCATTCAAACTACCAGAGCAATGTATCATACCTCAGTAATGCAGGTAGGCAACTTCCTCTTTGCTGTTCAGAGAGGCATGCTGCCCTGCTCTTGCCTCCCTGCAATGAATCTGACCACGCCACAAAGAGCCTTTGACTGTCCTCTATCTCACCACCCTGTCACAGCAAAGCAGTCTAAGATCCCTTGTAGGCATATTTTAGATGCATAATACTGATACACTTCAAAAAGCATATCAATATGTTTAAAAGTTATTTCCAAAAGTTAAGCCCACAATTTAAATAATATGAGGGAGTGGAAAGGTTCCCACATGCCAAACCAGAACACATCTGAAAGCCACTGGAGGAAATGAGCAGCAGCCAATGACACAGCAAGAGCTGTTTTTTCCCTGTCCTATCTTTCATTCCAGTGCGTGTGAAACCACTACCTCCAGCAGGAAACAGGGGGGTGAGTTCATGACATAACATGTAATGAGGAGGGTGGCATTTTTGTGGCACTCAGATTCACTGTGAATTGTCCATGGAGCTCTGACACCTGGATGACTAACAAATTACAGTACAGCTGAAGAAAAGTCCCTTCTATTTCTCCCAGATCCTAAACCACTTAAGTGGTTTTGAGAATACTAAAAAAACCTACCTTTCCTTCACCTAGTACACATACCCTGGTGGCCATCAACTATCTGGATGTTCATGATAGGACCTGGCTGCCCCATTACTTCACATTGTCTAATCTCAATTTCAAAGCTGGGTGCTAGGGGAAGGACACAAAGGATATATGAAGTTTCTTGGCCCCAGAAAAGAAGTGTAAAGACAACACAGGTCTCAGCTTACAATCCAAAAGATCACCGCTGCAGACTTGTGACATTTAACCTGCTTTACCACAGCGAGGCTCCCACAGACTGCTGTATTCACATGCTAGTGTTCTTTATGTCTGCCTCATTAACTGCACCACACAAACACCAGTTGCATTCCTTCTGAGCCAGGAGCTTCAACATCATCTTTCATCCATTCTTTGGCTGGATGAAACCTGCAGATTCATTTCACAGAATCACACAGAACAGGTGAGGTGGGAAGGGACCTCAGGAGATCATAGAATTATAGAATTGCTTTAGTTGGAAGGAACTTTTAAAGATCATCTAGTCCAACTCCCTGTTCAAACTAGGGCATGTTGACCAAGAACGTGCATCGTCAGGTTTTGAATACTTCCAAGGATGGAGACTACAGACTGTATGGGTAATTTTTTTTCTTACATTTAAATGGGATTTCCTGTGCTTCAGTTTGTGCTCATTGCCACTCGTCCTGTCACTGAACATCACTAAAAAGAGCCTGGCTCCATCTTCTTCAGTCCAGCCCTTCTGGTGTCCACACAGTTGATGAGATCTACCCTGAGCCTTTTCTTCTCTATGATGTACAGACCCAGGTCTCTCTGCTTCTCCTCATAGGAGAGATGCTTGTTTCTTAATCACCTTTGTAGCCCCTCACTGGACTTGCTCAAGTATGTCCATGTTTTTCTTGCACTGGATAGCCCAGAAATGAACTTATGAACCTTGCTCACTCACCATGACTTTTCAAAGATAATCAAGATTTGTGTCACAATGATAATGGTGTACTCCTTTTACTGCTCATGTATCTGTAGAAGCCTGTCCTACTACCTTTCACATCCCTCACCAGATTCAACTCCAGGTGAACTTTGGCTTTTATAATCCCATTCCTGCACAGTCAAACTGAGTTTCTGTATTCTTCCTAGGTCACCTTACTCTGCTTCTACCTTGTGTACACTTCCTTGTTGTGTCTGAGTTTTGTCAAGAGCTCTTTGGTTATGCATGCATGCAGTCCTCCTGCCACATTTGCTTGATTTCCTGGACATTGTCATGAACCATTCCAGAGCCTGGAGGGGATAATCATTGAAAATGAACCATCTTTCCTGGACCGCTCTTCCTTCCAAGGCTGTCTCCCACTGGTTTCTTTCATGCAGACTTCTGAAGAGGCCAAAATCTGTTCTACTGAAGACCAGGTGGGTGATCCAGTTTTTTGTCCGTCTCCCTCCACTCAGGATCCACCATCTCATTGTTACTGCAGCCAAAGCTATCCTGAACTTTCATATTCCCATCCAGTTCTTCCTTGTTTTTAGAGATGAAGACCAGCTCCTCCTGTCAGCTCCTCAATCACTTGTGTCAGGAAATTGTCAGCAATTCACTCCAGAAAGCTCCTGAACTGCTGGTGCCCTGCTGTTTTGTCACCCCAGAGCTTTAGGGTAGCTAATTATCAATTCGACTGTGGAGAAAAACAGTTGTAGGAACACCTGGAAAAAATTAGATTGGTCAGCTAAGATGAAATGCTTCAAAAGTTTTAAGGAAACCCAATGAACTGATACTGAACCATGGTTATTTATTTCAAGGAAATCTTGAATGGCAAATAGAATTTGAAATGCATGTCTGGATTATTTTTACAGAAAAAGTAAAGTAGTGAGGATGGTGATAATCTTCAAACACCATTTATTTTAGTTGTCACTAAAATGCTATAGGTTTCACACTGAGAATACTAACAGGACTTGGATCTGAAACCTTCAGCACTATTAGAGACTAGAATTCACGCATGAGTGCATTTACTAGATTAAGGGCCTTGACCCTGACAGAAGATGGGGAAGTAAAATAAGTGTTGCATGTTTCTTAAGTCTTAATCAATCTTTAGCACTTCTGAGAATCAAGTGAACACAGTAATTCTCATGTTACAGTTTAATTCCTCTGTCTTCACATGTAGGGAAAGGGAGGTGAGGAAGTTAAGTGACTTGCCAGAACAGGTATTAGCATGTAAGAAATGCTGGCATTTCATTTAAGGCCTATCACAGATCATTCTCCTCTCCAAGTAGGTTTCCAGAAATCCAATTATACCTGGCAGGACTGATAGCTTTAAAATCTAATTACAGTGGGAGGAATGCAGTGCAGTGAATCTATTTTGTTAAGTCATTTGATGCCTTGCCTCATAAAATTAGCAAAAATGAAACTCAAATTAATTCTAGCCTATATAAAAACACCCAAAGCTAGGAATTGGGTGGACAATGCAAACAGCAGGTACTAAAAAATGACAATGTCGTGAGCTGGAGGTGGGTCCAGCAAAGATGAGATCAACAGTGCATTATGCCTGCAGATTATATTCAAATGTAGTGAAGCAAGCACCAAAAGCAGAGTGGGGGAAAAAAAGGTTAACTGGGGGAATTTGAAATAACAGAAATGTATCCAAATTGTGTTAAATAAAAACTGAGAACAGACACAAAAAGCAGAAAGATCACTAGGATGTAGTAAGATAGTAAAATTAGTATGCTTGGCAATACAAGAGAATGACAAAACCAAATGTATAGGGGTTATGTATGCAGGAGATCCAGGTTAGGCAAAGAGGAAGATAGGAATCTCTTTCTGCCCAGCGTGTTTGAAACACGCATCATCATGTGAATTCAAAGGAGAGGAGAATAATCCATGCTGGCACAGGAGTGACTGAAGAATAATGTTACAAAATGGAGTGAAATAAAACATTTGTGATGGAAATCAAATTAAACATCTTAATATTGGATCCTGTGACAGTGCTAAAATTTGTCATGGATCTGGTGAAAATGTTAAGTAAATCAGGAAAAGTGTGCTTACACTTGTATGGGAGGGACAGAGAGAGATGTTATGTTATGTGGTTAGATATGCATTGTATATTTCTGGGCTATTGACTAGACTGGGAGATAAACTTAGTCATCAGTATCAAGGAAAAGATGGATGCTCCACAAAGCAAAGGGCTTTATGATCATCTAGATAGCATCCAGCAGGATGAGTTACTGCTGGATAATGAAGAGCATCCTCTGCAGTCTTTCAAGAGGAACAGACTGCCGTGACAGCTATGAATTGCAGCCACCTCTGTGGAAGCCATCATCCCTCAAGGAGGGAGGCAAGGGAGCAGCCCTGAAGGTCAGTTAGGTTCTCTTTTCCCAGGCACCCCCAGCCTGAGCTTGTGGGATGGCAGAGCTCATCATCCATGTGTTGTCTTCACTCAAAGAGGGTGGCAAGGCTGGGGGGAGCTGCAGGGATGTCCCCCCCACCATGGGCAGCAATGTGAGATCCCAGTGTTGGCTGGGAAGGCATTCCAAGGAGGGGAGGAAAGCACATTCACATCAAAGCCAGTGCATAGCAAGTGCTGGAGCCAAAATGCAGAGGAGTGGAAGAAGGTACTGGGGCAAGTTAGTCATAAATCTAGCCTTAGAGATGGCCAGCAAAGTAATATTGAAAGTGTATATTAAAAGAAGTCATAAAACAGCCTTATATCTGTTGTGATCCTGTAGCCTATATCTTTTTTCCCACCCACCTTTCCAGACAGCTTTCTTCTTTCCATTGCCCTTCTGAAATGAACAGTGTTAGTTATCTTGTCTACATTTATTGGGAAATTAAATCACAATCTTTTCTCCTTTTCCCAAGTTTTCTCCACAACAAAGGACAGGAAAATCAGTAGTTGATACATCTTACATAGGCATATTAGCAGCCTGGTGCCTTTCATCAGACAAACGACCAAACACAAAACTCATTAACCCAAGGTGACTACAAAAAACATTTTCTTCCTAGAAGTTTATAATTAACAGAAAGTGCAGTGAGTAAATTTCATATACTTCACAGTGGCTATGAGTGTACGCCTTTTTGCTTCAGTATAACATGTTGTAATTGGCAAAAGAGTGAAAAAGGGAACTGCCTGCAGCAGCAAACCAAACCACAGAACGCAGGTAAAGGAATTTTAAAGAACAGATGAGTAAATTTGAGGAGCTGCAGAGGTGAGCCTGTGGAGGAAGTAGTTTTATTCTAAGTCACTCCTTGGAGGATCTGCAGAATCTACTCTGCCACAATCTTCTTTTAGCGACACATGATCATGTTGAGGTAATCCACTCCAGAAACCCAGTCTTATAGGGTTAGTATCAGACCAGCTCTTGAGCATGATTGTACCAGGAGAAAATATGCCCAAGAGAGACAAAGTGGCAGAAAGCAGGACTCAAGATTTCAGTGGCATCCTAGATTTCACATTGTTATGTTGTACACCCCTATCACATGAGGGATCTGGCATGAGCAATACAAGGTTTTGGTCAAAAGGGCTCATACGGGAGTAATTAACCATCTCTCATACTTGCTTGAGCTCTAATTTGCTCATTCTTTAACTACATATTTCTTCCCTACCAAACATGTTCAAAAATACTCAACTCCTCCTTTCTTTTGTATGCAACCTGGCTGGAACTCTTTTAAAACTCTCTCCACCCTCCCTCTCAGCCTTGCTTGAACTTTTCTAAAGCAAAAACATATTTGTCTGAGGGCTTAATTTGGCAACAAAGGATTTTGCTATTAATTTTACATTGGGAATTTGTCCCAGACAGCACTGTGAAAAATGTGCTTGGATATTCATTTTGAAGAGTTTTGACTTGTGGGTATTGTGTTTTGCTTTGAATTGTTTAGACAAAACTGTTTCAGTTCAGAGGTTGTGCTCATTTCAGCCAGCCATGCAACAGAGGGAGAAAAGAACTCAAGGTGTTTCCCTTCTTTGCCTGCTCTGTGATAGAGCTGGCTGAAGGAAGTTACACTCCAGGCAGAAACAGTCTCGCACATAGCACCCCACCTGACCACAAGCAGAAGGGACCAGGCTTTGTTTCTTGGATTGGTCATACCAGTAACAAGAAGGATGAATCAATCAATCCTGTCTTTGCAAGGCAACATTAAACAATATAACCATCGATTAAGCCTCATTTCTCAGTGTAGATTTTAGCCTGAAGTCATAGTCTTGTAACAAAAACCTTACCACAAAGTAGGGAGGAAAAATGCTTTTTCTTTTGAGTTGTCCTAAGACTTCAATAAATCACACATCTGAAATTAAAAGCATGAATATAAATACATATTTGAGACTTTACCCATTAAAACATGGTTTTATGCTTGCCCCCTGTTTTTGTACTTCTGCATCTCAAGTAAGAAAATGGGATGCTAGGAAGGAAACTCTGGAAAGAGACACAAAAGAATACATAGCAGTCCATGTAAAAGAAACAGTATGTTTTATCACACTCAGTGAGCAGTGCCATCAGACCAGATTCCTGAAGCAAGTCAGCAAACTCCTCATGGCTTGTAGGGCTATTCATTGTCTAAATATGGACTTTATCCAAGCTAACTTGAATTTCTCAAGTGAGCACAGAAGAGGCATCCAACCCGTAGGCAACTGTGTCAAACTGCATTCCTGTTTTGGAGGTGCTGAGAAACCAGTGAGTTTCAAGAGATGGAGAAGTTCATATCTGTGAGACAGAGCTGGGCAGAGATGTGATCTCTCTTGGCGGTAGACTCAAGGCCACTCCGATAGACCTATGTCTGTCAAAGAGAATGAAGGTGGGCAGAGTTCCCCCAGAATAGGCAGAAACCCACTGGATTTTTTAGTGAGAGTACTGCTGGGACATTGAAGAGCCTCGGCTAAGGGAGGCGAGAAGATAGGAAATAAAGTGTAGTTTTGTGAGTACCCATATTAGTTTATCCTGAAACTGAGCTTTATCCTATTTTTTTTTTCCATGAAGGCTCTTCATGGACTCAAGACGCACCATAGCCTCTGGCTAGGATTAACACACATACTTAAAATTATGGTGTCTAGAGGTGCATTTATTTCCTATGCTCACCATGGGCTAACTGCTAGTGATATTTGAAATGGGCAACTAGAGGCGGGGACAGGACTGACAATGATAATTACTAAAGCCTGAATTTATGTATTTCTGTATTCTTGGTGGTTAATAATATCTCTGCAAGAACTACAGTTTTAATATTGTATCAGGAAACCAAGATCCAGCCTTTAAGAAGAGAGGATCAGCTCTAGGATGGAGCAAGAAATTTATTGTGCATGGATCAGGAAAAGCAGCAATATTTGCCATAAAGTTTGCTGAACAATGTGTAGAATTTGACAGTTGTGTGAGGTGGACTATCAAGCAGAAGGCCTGAATAATATTTATAATATGATTTCTAAGAACAAAGCCCTTAAAAATTATCAGGTCCGAAGAAAGTAGAAAAAAAAATGTAGGGAGAAGCTGCAAAAGCAGCAGAAGATATCACTTCTGGCTTAACCATGTCTTTTGTACAGACCTTTGATTATGACAGGAAATTAAATATTGTTGCTTCCCAAGATCAATCCACAGTTAAATTACACATCTTGGCAGAAATAGATCTTTGTATCTCACCAACAATAAATTAATTCCTCTTTCATTGAGAAAACAATTACAGACTTGGTTACAAGAGTGCATTTTTTTTTCCTCTGCTGTTATTGTTGTTTCATATTAAGGTTATTTGATATTTCTTATACACAGCTGAAAGGCAAACAATTCACTAGTTCCTTGGTTATTGTCTCAACAGAATAAGTTGGCTTATACATACTTAAAAATAGAAAACTAACAGGTTGTACTTTGGCAGTGCATCTTTTTGCATCAACATCTTTAGTTGAGAAGCTGATGATGACTTCAAGGTATACATCACATTAATGGAAACAAATTGATGGATTTTTTTTTTCCTTACAGCTAATTACTCAGCTTGTAGCTGATAAAATACAACAAAATATGCAAAGGATAAAGTATCACTTACACTTTATTGTCATTAAGAATTATTTCAGTTTCCTCTACTAGCAAAAATCACTATTATAGGTGACATTTCATTTTGTCTATCTTGAATTCACTTAAATTCTGAGTCCCTCAAGTCTCAGGTTCTTACCTAGATAGTGAAAGGCTCCTAAGATATTGTTGAAGTATTAAAAGTTGCTTTTCTGTACTAGACTCTCCAGCTGTAAATTTTAGGCTCTATAAGGATAATGTGTAATGAAAATCAAAATGAATGACTGAATGATCAGTACATGGTCTTCCATATTAGGCTGATGTTTATTTTATTTAATAAATTCTTAAATTAGAATAAACTGTGAAGCTGTTTATGATATAATGCTTTCATCAAAATACAAGTTGCAAGCAAACAGTGCTGGCAATGTCTGTGGTCATTAATGTAACCCTCTTCTTAAAAAAAACAACAACAGTGTAATGCCAAAGCATAAAAACAGGAAAGGGATTTTACCCAGTAACAGCCTGTTTAATTTGGCCTTTCAATTTCAACAAAATTCCCTTACTTTGATTCAAAAAAGCTTTTTCTTTGAAAGAATGCAAGAATTTCTGAATATTTTAAACAGTATTAGAGAGATGCAAATTGCAGAATGCAGTGGGGTTTATTTGGATAAGAAGAAATACTGGAAAGGCAGCTCTTCGTTCTTCCACTAATCTATGTAGTACGCGAACAGACACTGTGTCCCACTAGCAGTGAGTCAACAACGTGATTTAGCATAACGTAATGCTGCTTTCTAAACCAACGTCATGGCTGCAATGATGCCTTAAATATTCTTTTTTCTTGAATGCCTCCAGATGTTCTGACAGCAGGAATCCTCAGTTTAGATTTTCTGTGCCTGTTTTCCCTTTTCTGCAAGGACATCAGTATGCATCCCTCTCTTGCCATTTTACTGCCAGCAAATACTTGAAACGAAAGGGTTTTCCTAAAACCATGGAGGTCTCAAGCCAGGAGAACATAACTGTTGTGGTAACAGAGCCTGGGCAGTTGTGACAAATGTGTTGGACCAGCGCTCAGCTGCAAATACAAGAGAGATAAGAGAAAGGCAATGCAGTGTGCCAATTCTCCTGGAATAACCTGTTGCCATCTGGCCGGGATGTGAGGGAATCTGTCCTAGAAGGTGAACACAGCCTCCTCTCCTCACAAACCCTTCTCTGTAGAAGTAATTAAACTACTTTATTTTTGGCAGTTTGTCACAGTTGCAAGCTCTGAATCCACCAAAGAGTCTAGTAGTGAAGAGCAAATGATGGTGAATGTTTTATTCTCCTTGTGGTCTTAGATGGAGAAGGGACCCCACTGCAGCAGTCTTTGGCTTCTTTGTACTCCAAAATGGTTTAACCTATGTCAGTCATGGTCCGTAAGTACTTCTAGCACCTCATTTTCTGTCAGCAATAGGTTGCTCAAGATCTCTTCGAGGGCAAGTACGTTCAACAATTCTCCAGGCAGATGTGTTTAACTGGACTTCTTTCACTGTACAGCTGGTCCTCAGTAGCCAGCAGATGTTGCTACTGAGCAGCAGAAAGACCAGTACGCATCCTGCTCCAAAGCTGAACGTAACTCAGAGCTCAGTTTCTATCTACATGAAGAAAAAAAAAAACACAAACAACAAACAAGAAAAAAAAGCCCACCTCAATTGTCAAGTTTGAGCCATCTGTGATTAGAGTTATACGAAAGGAGCAAGGTTTCCTGAACCCATGAAGATATGGAGAAGCATGTTGAACAGTGAAGTAAATCTTGGAGCAGAAAACTGCCTCCACTATTGGAAATATTCTGACAGTGTGCAGCTTTAAAATTTATAGCATCATATTAGTGCTAGACCTCTGACTTCAGCTAATGTACCTCATCTTTACGCTGATGTTCAAATCACAACTTGAAGTTTGTTAGACATTTAAATACAAATGTTCTTCTAAGCACTTCGGGCACCATTTTAGGCACCATTACATTACTCCAAAGCAGTCAATGTAACACTCATCTGTAAGTTGTGCCACTCAGACAAGGAACTTCATCAAGATATTGCACTTACTCTCGGGATGGTCCCTTCTCATAGAGTATGTTGTAAGGGATACTCAAGGAAGTAAATTCAGAGGGACTTTCTTAACTTTCACTCTTCTGGACTCTTTGTATTGTTCTTTTTAGCAATAAGAATGCTGAATTGCATAAAAAATTTAACTTGTTTCCAGTTGGCAGAGTTGCGGTGAAGGGGTTGTTCAGGTAGCAGCACAGAGGGGATTTCCAGCTGCTGTGAAAGGGGTCAATACCATAAGAGGGCATCTCCATAAAGGGAAGTGATTGTGCGAACTTGATGGCTTCAATGCAAAGATTGTCTTGTTTTTCAAATACATTGTCAGCTGTAGGAGGGGAAGAGAGGTTAAATAGCCAAGGAATTTTTTTTTTTTTCCTACTGCTCATTTCTGCTAAAAAGCTAGTGATCTGGCATCTTTTGGGCAGGAACAGGAAACTGACATTGCAATGCGAAAATATTCCTGGAAAACTGAAATTTCAAAATGTAGTTCTGTGGTTTTTTTACATATTAATTCATTCAAAATTTCCCCTGAGACTCCCTTAGGGGACTGAAAACACCTGAGAAAAAATCTCATTATCTAACTCCACTGCTACACTTGTCAGCTCTCAGGGTTATGTTCACTGCTTCTTATTAGTCCTGTCACCGGCATATGGATGCAGATGGTGAAGTACTTAAATTAATAAAGAACTTTGAGTAACTTAGGACAGGGAAGCCCATCTGTCAATATAATGCGGAACTTAATCAATATTTGGTCTATCTCCCAGCTAAAGTCCTATATTGCAAAAACTATGTTCCAAATCTGCAATATAAACTTGCTTGAAAACCTGACTCTTCTCCATGTAGCACCTACCTGAAGCTTGCTGGGAAATTTTTGGCAGAATTGGTTTGGGGTTGTCTTTTTGCATTAGGAAATGTCAAAGTACAATTTTCCTGAAGAAATTATTTCCTCACCCTCCTGAAATAGCCTGTTTTCTGCAGGATTGCCAGTCCACAAGATACAAGAAATATGTACAGGATAATACAGTGCATCTCATCTTAACAGAATATCATTTCCAGTCATGGGTAAAACAGAAATATTTCTTTGTCCTTTAAAATTAAAAAAGACATTGATTATTATACTACTAAATGTTATGGCATGTTCTATGGAGAGACAAAACACGAAAAACAAATTTATAGGAGATGTAGCTTCTAACAGGTTCATCTGTTTTCTTCATTGTTTAGACAAATATGGATTACTAGCTCTCTAATGAGCTAATTTGCTAAATAAATGTATTGATACCCTGCTTAAATTGTGGGATAAACTAAAAGCCAACAGATACATGGATTCAGAGAGGAACTAAGACACATTGCATCATGAAATATTACAGTATTTACAACACTGTTACCAGCAATGTTAAGAGTATAACATTTATATTCAATATCTCATTATTCTTCTAATTCAGTCAAGGCCTGAGACAAGGGCCTAGTGAAACCCTACAGAAAAAGAACAAGGATTGCTGATGCCATGTCTCCATGGCAGCACAGCTAATTTGGCAGGACAGCCAAGCGCACAGAAAGAAAAAGAGGTTATTTACAAAGATATCTTTGATAAAAGGGGCTTTGGAGACAAGAAAATGGTCCAGGAAAAAACAAATCAAAGAAACGTTCTAAACCTTTAAAACAAATTCTTCAAATGAGTGAGAGAAAATAAATTGGAAAAAAATTTTGAGTCACAAAGCACAGTGAGTTTCATCTTTGTTTGTTGTTGTACAATGCTATAAACCAGCCTGAATGGCCCAGAATAACATTAGTGGTTCTGTGTATTGTAACCACTTCAATCAAGGCCTTTTGTTTTGAATCACCTGCCTTGCCTGCATTGGAGCCCCTTTTATAGACCAGTCACAGCACAGAGATCTAATTTAGCTCAACACAGAAAAAGGAGCAGAGAAATAAGACAGATTCATCTCTTGCTGCTCTCATTGCTTGATTCCACAAGAGAATGACTGGGATAACACATAGAATGAACTGCTTAAGAGAATATTTCTAAATTCCACAGCCTACAATCCCCAAACAACTTCTAAATGATATTGTTACATCATTCCTGAATGATGCCAGCTGGATACAGGTGAACTGGTGACCTAGGGTGGTGGCTATTATTGCTGTCATCCTCCAAGGGCAAGAGGGAGAAGGGATTCAGTGAGGAGAGCTCACTCTAAAACACATGCAGCAAGGGCATGGGGCTCATGTTAACTTCAAGTGCCTCACAGTGGTTCATTTTTGCTAGCAGATGG
Source organism: Numida meleagris (assembly GCF_002078875.1). Lineage (NCBI taxonomy): Eukaryota > Metazoa > Chordata > Aves > Galliformes > Numididae > Numida > Numida meleagris. The sequence goes on along the minus strand of NC_034411.1, from coordinate 41,224,241 downwards.
CTTGCTTGAAGATGCAACAGACTGAGACCTTGTCCAAGGTCATGTTACAAGCCTTTTCCAGTCTTCTTCCGTGTTTCACCTGTACAAACAGCATGGTCCGAAGGCCAACAGTGGTTTGCAGTGCAGCACATCAGTCCCTCTGTTAACCATAAACCCTGGCAGTCATGGAAGCACTGGTTTAGTGTGGTGGGAACTTCTAAGAACAAATGTACTGTCTACCACTGCATCCATGCTTTTAGCTAGCCTGAAGAAAGGATGATTTTCCCTCATCAGCTCTCCTGCATGCCATCAGGCTCAGCAAGAGACTTTTGGGAGACTGTTCCTCTAGTGAATAATGGTCACAAAATAGCTGCAGGTGGGAATCTCAGCCCCAAAGCTGATCGAGACCCTTTTCAATACTACGAACAAGAGCCCGCAGCATCTTAACAGGCAGGTGCCTTTTCAGCATGAGGTCCTGCCCAATATGAGCTGGGATTGTATCTCTGGGCATCATGGGTGCAACTCATGCTCTTTTGTGTTCTTTCATAGAGCACCATCTAAGCAGCCTTTCCCTGACTGAACATCTTGTGTAGAGGAAATTATCTTCCATCTGAAAGCAAAAGGAAAAGAAGTCTTTTCCAAGTCACTTGTCTGGATCTCCTAATTAATTTCAAGTGTGTTCTTAATACTTCTTAGAGAAAAAAATCCACTGATTTTCAGTCTACTCACTACTTTCTACAATGAACAATAAATACATTAGAAAATCAACTTGCAGATGAAAGAAAAGAGCAGTCTGTGAAAGCTGAATAATGACCTTATTTTAAGAATCTCCCTTGAGTAACTCCCACTGTGGCCTCTTACACAAAGGGAGGAAAAATTATACACGCAACATCTTTAATGTCTTATTTGAATGCTGATTAAATGATTTGTGTTTTGGGGAAGCCTGTGCAGATGAAACAAGAGCAGCAGGAGTAACAGCCAGTGATACTGGCTAGAGACTGTGGTCTGGGAGATGCTGTTCTGACGTTCAGAAACAGAAAAATTAACAAGCTAGAATCTAGTTAATAAACTAGAAGCAAATTAAGATATTATGGAGTAGGTTTTATAAACAAATGAGCTTAACAAATTTAGAAAATTCCATATTCTCCCAAAGTTGCAGGTGGTCACTGCAGTTTGGTACCTTACTTGGTTATCCAGCAAACAGATGAGAATGTTATCTAGATGCTGAGGGGACCAAAGAGGTCTTATCACTGCATTTCACAAGGGGGAGCCTGTCTGCTTTAGTAAGTTAATTCCCCAGGTCCTCTGTTCCTCCTCTGACACCAGGTTGTCCTATTGTTGCGCTTGGAGTTTGCTGGATAATTTTTGAAACTATCTGTGCATGTCTACAAGTGCCTCCTCTGCTGACACAGAAAGCCAGTAGAAGATGATTCTTTCTCTTCAGAATGTGGCTTCTGGACAGGGTGTGGGACAACACTGCTTCAAGAACAGATTTCACATATGTTCTTAGAGGAGTCTCATGAATTGCTTTGTTCTTCATCACTGCATCCTGTCCTGCTTCTGTGTAGAACGCAAATAGACATTGCATAAACTATGTTAAGTGTAACGTAGTGTAACCAGTAGTAGTAACCAGTGTTTTTATTTCAGTTTCTTGATCAGAATGCAGATTCATTGTGGAAGAATGCTTGAAAAGTCACCTAGCTATTAATGCCCCATTATCTGTGAATGGGCAAAACTGTGAATGGGCACATCACTATTATCCTTCCGGGGAACTGTGTCCAGTGGTCCTTGCATACATATATAACAAAGAAGGGAACAAGGATCCTTTTCTGCTCCTTTTCAGATCCAGTCCACAGAAAAGAGTCACAGTTAATGTATGCATAAAATGAGATATTGCTCCCTTTATGAAATACCACAAAACCACCACTTTCCCAAGTACATTGAGCTGAACTTGTCTTAAAGTTTCAGAGACTGGAAGAATACGTGTCTCTCTCCAAATGCAAGATTTCCTGGTGTGCTCTGCATGGTAGAGAACCTGCTGAGGATGTTGGCTTGTGGACTAGGTTGCCCTGAACTTCTGAATTACTGTGACCTACCCTGAGGAAGGGCAAATAACTGCACACTTGAGTGTGGCCTGTGGCACATTTCCCAAGAGGAAAGGAGTTGGGATATTGTTTTTCAGCAAAAACATAAACCCTCCTTTAATATCTGCAAATGAAAACTGGAGGCTAGAGTATTGACTTTGTAACTAGCTTTCCTTCTGCTTCACTCTGACATTCAGCAATTCAGCCTTTCTGTGTCATTTGTTTCCTGTAAGCTTTGATACATGTACCTGGACTAGTGCCCTGGACTTACTGATTACTTCAGCATTTACATGGTTGCTTGACTTCCTTTTACTCCTGAGAGCATTATCCTACTTTCTTTCCAATACACTGGCCTACAAGCTCCTGATTACAACTGATCATATTATTCAATCCAGAGTGTGGGTATATGAGTCCAACAGTGGGGTCTCTGTGTTTCTGGCAAGCATATGCAATGATACCAGCTCTTCCAAAGTTATAGCATATCATGATTGCTGAGTTCACTTCATGCAGTAACCTGTTTCTTTTGGGAACTGCATAAGATGACCAGGTCTTCAGCAGCCTGGATAAATAGAAACTACAGCCACACAGCTGATGGTACAGAAACCCTAGACAAGAATCCAAAAAGTTGCATTCAGACAGAATTTCCTGGCAGGTTATTAGCCCCAGGAGCGACTCTACCGACATACATCATCGATTACGTGTTAGGGAGATTTTTTATCACTGAAAGAGGTTATATGCTGCTAGCACTGGTAGTCCCCCAAAGCATGGTTAGAAGGCAAAGCCTTCCAACAGTACTAGCATTCCACAGAAGTGCGTTAGAGGGAAAAGAAGAACTAGCTACCTGTTGGTTACCACAACAGTTTTATATGGCTTGTTGTAGGATGCATATTTGTCTGCCATGGTCAAAAGGAAATTTTATATTTAACTGCAAAAACAACATGAGGACTAAAAAAGTGTTTTCACTGATAACTTGTATCAGTGAACCTAGCCATTTGAAGGTCTATCCTTATTTCTTATGGGAATTTTTACCAAGAACTTCCAAGATGCAAAGACAGTTTCTGGCAATGTGAGATTCCTGTGTTCATGACTCAGGAGATTTTTACATGACTGATAGTTAAACTGAAGGTTGAGCTGCCACCTGCTTTCACTATTCTCTTTGCCACAGATGGAGAAATGTCAGTGCAGCTTGCAGATACCATTGGGCTAAAGTAATCCCTTATTATTAATTTCTACACTGATTTTTTTTTCTTGTCCATTTCCTGAGTGCCCTGATTCCATTTATAATAATTAATTTTATGAATTATGACAGCTTTGGTAAAACATTCTCACTGCTTTTTATCCAGTAAACTTCACTTTTTCTTACATCTTTTCCTTAGGAGGTGTGTATATATGCTCATTGAGTTTATTTGGGAGGCAACACTAAAAAAAAACAACAATGCAATCTCAGCTTTAGATTTTAGTTTTCAGGCAAACAATTCCAAACTGGATTTTTAAACTATAGCTCCAGATGGTCTGGATACAAGATGAGCAGTTACATCCAAGCTGAGAGCTAAGGAGTGGATGTATGAATGACTGAAATAACAGTTCAGTGAACATATTCTCTTAATATGCTCTCTTACTCCATAAAGATATCATCCCTTTTCCAAAAATGGTAAAAATTTGTTGCCAAATTAAACAACCTGCTGGTCCCATAACCTATCTCTTGTGGGGTATTGCCTTCCATGCTACTGACAACATCAGACTAACAACCTCAGCAGGACTTGTTTCTAAATACTAAAGCAGCACAGAAAGAATATGAAAAGCTAATGAATGAGAGGAAAGGAATGATGTATGAGACACCAGAAGAATACTTAGCAGATATAGGTTGCATTTCAGCCTTTGTCATGGGTTTCCCACAAAATGTTGGGCAAACATTGGTCCATGGAAATGGTAATTAAAACAAGGCCAGTGCGAGGAGTCGAATACTGGCACACAATTGTCTACACTTTTTAATTGTTAACACACTCTCTCATATGGCTTTAGCCCATGCTGACTTGATTTCCCCAGACAATGTCAGTGCACAGTTCAGAGGACTGCATGTGCCAAGGACTGCCCAGCGGGCAGCTTGGATGGAGTTCCCCCTTCCCCGATCGCTGCTGGGGAGCATTTAGCCATGCGGACACAAACCATACTGCGACTGGCCTGAAGGGCCACAGAATAGACCCTCTACTATATATTTGCTTCTATAGATGTAGTTTTCTTTCCTGCATTGCTTGGTTTGTCCTGTTTGCTTAGACAGTAAATTCTTTGGAATGAAGCAACCTTTTAATACGTGTTTGAATGATGTCTGAAACAATAAGATGCCGGCTTTTGCTGGAGGTTGCCTTTGCTACTGAAAGGCTTATTAAAAAAAAGTCAAAAAAGGAAGACAATTCAGCTCTGGAAACAGCTCTCAGTTTTTCTTCTTTCCAATCTATCCATGTCAACAGCATATCTTCAAACTATAGTGGGGCTTTATCGCTGTCAGAATGTGTAGTCTCAGGACTGCAGCACCTATTAACTCACATGAACATGCATTTTTACTGACTGGGCAGTGAGGGAGACTGAGAAAAGAAATAAATAGTCCCTGACAATCTTCCCCCCACAGCCAGGAACATCCTTGTGCCTCCACCCCTCACCATCCTACGCTCTGTATCTCTCAAAGAGCTCTTGGTGGTGGCCTCACACCACCAGCAGCCCCAAGGAATCCCAGGCAGAGAAAAGCCTAAAAGCCTTTGTCTGGGACCAGACTGCTCCTGTTGCTCACCTTGGTTCAGGACAGCAGCATGCATAGTGACTTGTTAGAAAGGCACTATTGAAAAAAGGCATTTGCTACTTACTTTAAATTGCCTCACTTATTGCTTCTTAGCCTGCTTCAGAAATAGCTCATCAAGACATTTACCTGGAGTGATAAAGATGTTAAAAACAGAGCAAAGGCCTCCAACACTAACAAAAAGACAAACAGTAGCTCAGGCTTGGCCTTTTCTGATCCTGTTTTCAACCAGGCTAATTTTTAGCAATTTGTCTCTTCGCAAGATCTCCTGTCTCAGGAGCCCTTAGATTCCCAATTACTCCAGCTGTATGAGAAACATAAAGAGAGGAAAAACTTGTTCTTCATTGCCCATTCATCACTGACCTGGCTCTTCAAAACATGCTTCTAAAGGTGAGCCCAGATACCATAAGAGTCCTTCATCCTCAAGAGAAGACAAGATATAAGGGATGTCATCCTAGATATAACCATCCTGCCTGTGAGATGGGGCTGTTCATCCAGGTGCCCTTCTAGTCCTTTCCTCCACATGTGGTGGTGGATGCCAGCAGCAGGTAGACACAGCCCCAAGGTGGAGCGGGACCGCAGGCCAGCTCCAGGGCAGAAAAGAGCTACAGAGCCTTGCTGGAGAGTGGGAATTGTTAGCTACACATGGTGCATGGAAGAACCCTACTTACTGCAAACATAGGCACAGTGGTGCTTTCCCAGTGTGCTTCACAGGAAGCATGGTCATGGTTCCTCCACCCTCTCCAGGACTTCTGCTGTACCTTCAGAAGTGGGGTAGTGCAGACATGGCTCTAGAGAACCTGAAAGACGTGTTTGCGTTTCTAGCCAGAACTGTCAAACCACCTGAATGTCACTCATCAACCCCAGAGCATCTATCAGCTTTGGATTGAGTGTTCTTTGGCACTGCCTCTAACATTGCTCTTTTGTTTTCATTGATCTTATTATAATGTCAAACTTGCACCGTTTGCAGACTATCTGCTTCACAAATCAGTTTATCTGTGCAGGATCTCCCCACTGTCACATACTGGCAAACCGAACTTAACCTGTACTTCTTACAGCTAACACTGTTCTTCCATACTTGTACTTTCCTGAATAAATCCTGAGTTGCCCTAGGAGCTTTTGAAAGGGTTTTGGAGAGTTGTGTATAACTCCTGATGTTTAGATTGCTTTGGTATATTTTCCAAATGAAATAATAGTGTCAGAGTAGGTTAGTTTTGCCAAATGGATGCCAGCAACTTTTAAGCAACACAGCACTATTATTTTCTGTAGACTGTGATATATCTGATGCTCTCCAGATGAGCTCTGGGGGCCAATCATGCAAAATGCTCATCCTTCTGAATTCTCATGAGAAGCTCCAAGCCCTGCAATAGCAGATCCTAAGAACAATCTTTGAATGCTAAATTGTTCTTTAACAAAATCTAGTATCTAATTCCAACACAGCAGCAATACAGCATCAGCCAGTGTTCATGAAAGGGCTACATTTTCTTGCTGAGCAATGCTAAGTTGAATCACACTGGGAGACCAATCAATTGTGGCACTGAGCCATGTTAACCTCTCCATCTAAACATTTTGCAGAAGGGAAAACCCTATTTGCAAGCTCCAGCATGTTTCAACATGTCAAAACCTATCACAGATTTAAAAGAAAATCAAGGGTACCTGTAATTATAGAAGGGATTTAAATTAAAATTTCTGGTACCTGTGAATTGGTAGCTATAGAGAAGTACCCACTGCTTTTTCCTCATAAAGAAGTACCCACTGCTTTTCCAGTCTTTTTCTTCCCATCTTCCTCTGTGCTTTGGCCTCTCTTCTCCGTAGACTTTACCTATACCACATTCACAGTACATTAAAACATCTAGTGAGCTGGGACCACCCCAGTTGTTTTTTTTTTTAACTGTTGCTCCCAGTATCTTAATAATATCTCATTTACCTGGTTTTGTCCTTAGGCTTCTCTCTCTGCATACTGCTCCATCCTGTCCTGTGCCTCACATCTTTCCTGTTGCACCAATTATTTGCAGTCTAATGGACTCTTCCTGGGGAAGAGTTTCATAGGGAAAATAACAAAGCTATTTTCTCAGGGACAAGATCTGTTTGTTGGGAACTGATAATGCCTCATGATGTCCTCAGTTTCAGCATCCTGGATGTCTTGATCATGGAGATTATGAGACCAGACTAGTCACAAAAGTGATAAGAGCAGGGAAACTCTTTGGCTTTCAAAGTGTCATCTGAGAGTAGTTCAGGATCTGGGCAGCTCTGTAGCTGCTGAGCTTAGGTAATTCCACAAAACTGCCAGCAACACATGGCCCTTGCTACAGCTGTGCATGCTCAGACTCCTTTTCTCCCACCGCACATCTGTGAACTCAAGGCGTGTGACTAGAGAAAAGTCAGACAGGTAGGGTCTTACAAAGGTATCAAACACTTACCAGATTGCTGTTGAATATTCTGTTGCTCTCTTCATTATGCTCTGCTCCCCATTGGGAATAAGTACTAAAATGTGGGTGTTATAATAGGTTAAATGATAGATGCCATGACCAAAGGCGCTTCAGGGGTTGGGTTATGTACAGGGGAGATCTGAGCCAACAACTCAGGCAGATAGATAAAAATTAGACCTGGGGGAGTATAAACTGGGAAAAGTACAGTAGGAAACAGGTGAGGAGACTTAGGATGATAAAGAGTGTGTGCTGGAACCAGCTGGGCCAAGGAACTATGGCCAGGTGAGAGATGAGCACTGCAGAAGGGAAGATAAAGCTAATTCTTCATCAACAGTCAGAGCTGAGACCTTGTCTTATCAGGTATGCTTATTACCTGCTCCCAGTCTCCACTTGGGTTGTTCAGGGTTTCTTGACTGCATGGTGCATACCCCTGCTGAACAATAAGAAATTCTTTCCTCCCACTCTGCCTCACACTGAGAGCTCTCCCTCCAGGGGCTTGTTCAGTGCTGCCAGAGCAGAAGCTGATGAACTAGAACCAGCAATCAGGTCTACCTGGAGTTAGTGATCCCTAACATGTCAGCTTTCCTATGATCTGAAAGCTGTTCCCTGTGACAGCCACGAACCATTTCAAAATCTCTGTGCTTGAAAGACTTCAAATCTCTGTTATAATTTTCATGTCTCCAAATGAAGTGCAAGATCCTACCTTTATTTCTCTTCTGCTCTTCATAAGCCATTTTCTTGCAGACTTGTCTAGATATATTTGATCAAAAAGGATGCTCTAGCCAATAAACAAGCTATGTATGTATATTACTTAAATATACATTGTAACAACCTAATTACTCCATGAATCTAATGTTCATTCATCAACGAGCCTTTCTGATTTTCAGGCTTTCCATTGTGCTCTCCCAGTATGAGGATACACAATTCTGTGGTTTCAGAGCAGCTGGCAGCAAAGGACAAGATCTGTTCATGTTTCTACTGTTTTTCAGCATGAGATAGACATATCGCAATAATTACTTTAAAGTTATGCAGTAGTGACTGTAGACATGACGGCTGTTATCTTAGATAAACTTCCTTGATATTTGTTAATTCCAGATCAAAATGTAACAATAAGATTTCCTGGGTGAGTCATATGGATGTAAAGGCTGTCGGTCTGATCTCAAAGATTTATGGTTAAAAACTGTGTTTCACTACTCTAAATTCCACAAAAAGGGAAAACTTCAGAGCCTTCCTTCAGTAAAATGATGTTTAAGTATACAGCAATTATGTTGAGCCTCTTAAAAACATCTTTTATCTTCTCCAGTAAGTCTGACACCTGTTCTCCTGCATATGGGAAAATGTTTCCCACAAACATTGGATTTTATAGCCATAGGAGACCTTAGTTAAAACTGACGTGGATGCTCCAATGCCAGACAGTGTCACTTCCCTGAAATTGGCTGAGGTGGGAAGGGATCTCTGGAGACCATCTAATCCAAACCCTGTGCCAGGTTAGCCAGAGCATATTGTCCAGAACTGTGTCCAATCATGTTTTAACTACAGTCCAGACTCCTTTCCAGTCTTAAATAACATCTCTGAGAAACTTGATCCATTGCTCGGTCACCCTCGCTGTGAAAAGTGTTTCCTGATGTTCAGACAGAACCTCTTGTGTTCCAGTTTGTGCACACAGTGCCTCTTGTCCTGTTGCTGGGCACTACTGAAAGGAGCCCGGATCTGTCCTCTGAGGACGCAACCATTATATATTTATATATATTTACGAGATCCTCTCTGAGCTTTTTCATTTCCAGGCTGAACAGCCTTTTCTTTCTCTCAGCCTTTTCTTATGTGACAGGTACTCCGCATCCATAATCATCTTAGTGGCCCTTTGCTGGACTCACTCCAGTATGTCCACGTGTCTCTTGTAATGGAGAATTTATGTCTGAAGTCAGCACACCAGTGCTGAGGAAAGGGTAGGATCACCTCGCTCTCCCTGTTGGTGATGCTCTTCCTCTTCCATTGTCATAGAAGACAATGACTGGCAATTGCCACTGTGACTGTAACTGATGACATGTTAGCATGATATACTGTGCTACAGGCTGGCAGTCTACAGTTTGGTCTTTGGGATGCTACACAGACCCGAGGAAAATGTTTGTAACTGATATGTGGACTAGCATCTGTTTGGGTCTGCTTATCAAATACACCACATCAAGAATACAAAATGTTTTTGGCCAAGAGTTCTTGAATTCAGCCCTTGCTTTTAACCAGACAAAAGAAATCTGATTGGTTTTTTGTTTGTTTTTTTGTTTGTTTTTTTTTTTTCATCCCACTGATGTCTCTGCCAGCCTGAACAGCAATGACTTTCCTCTCCTCATCTTCCCTCTTTGGATGACCCAAGTGAGGAATGTTGTCAACAGAAGCTAACAGGCTGAAGCTGATGTGAGCCAGAAAGATAGAAGGTATCAGGACAGAGAAAAGCTCTCTGAGTATATAGAAGTTTCCCTTACTGAGGAAAACATGCCTTTTCCATGTGCATCCATGCAAAGAATGTTTTGTATTGACTGCTGATGGGACAAACAGCACTTACTCCTAAATCAGACAGAAAGCACAAATGGACAGCATCCTTCAGAAATACAGAATGTTCTTTCTGAAACCAGAAAGTGCAGCATTTTGAAAGGGAGAATTCTCCATGATCTTCATCAGCAGATATTCTATTCCATAGAACTGCACACCTTGATGTCCACGCTGAATTTTAGCACACCAGCAGCATGTACCACCTCGAAACAGCAACATTTACCACCTCCATCCTCTTGTGGACTAGCTGGTGGGGTACAGTTGAAGCCTGCATTAGCTCAGTGAAGTCTCCAGGAGATTGGATGTTCTTCCATCCAACTGCACAGCAAGTCACACCAGAGGAAGCCAGCCACCCAATGCATGATCTCCCAAGTAAGGTTCCCACCAACTGTTTATATCCCAGTGTTCGTATCCCTGAGCCTGGGAAGGAGATGTTTCGCCATCTTGTTTGGTACGTTGTCATCAATCAGAAACTGAGAGATGAGTTTGGTCATCCAGCCATGCAAGGTGAGCCTGCTAATAAGGATTTTTATAACCACAGAAGCTGTATGTCACTGGAATCAGAGCTCAGATAACCACCCCACTGCCCCCCTTTCTTTTCTAGGACCATCTCTTGCAAAGTGTACTGTGAATTTCTGAACTGATTTGAAATCTGAGCTCTGCACCTTGGAGCTGATAGTGGCCATTCCCCTAGTGTCCATATCTGAGCAACGTGGGAAGCGCAGATCTCACAGCCTGTCTTGATCACTCAGCATCATACTCAGGGACTAAGCTAAGGGACCCCTGGCTCTCTGGCATGATTAATTCAAAGACATCTGGAAATTCAAAGACATCTGGAAGTCTAAGGGGCTGGGATGTTCATATAGCTCCCCGGTAGAGCTTTGTTTCTAAATTTTGTTAGAAAACTACCTAAATCTTTTTTTTTCTCCCCTCAGGGAATTCTCCACTGACATGAGATTTCAGTGCTCTTACTCCCAGTTCTGTAATGGGACAAGGTATTTCTCCAGAAGAAACTCTGTCTCTTGTCTGCCTGCTGATCACATACAGGCATCTGTAACCTAGTTGCAGCAGGGCTTTCAATCCAGGTAACCTAGCACGTAGGGCACTAAGGGCTCACATGTGCATGCTGCTTACTTGTCTTTAGTTTCCTGATCAGTTTGTAGTGTGAACGTACAGTAATTAGCTCTTTTTTTATTATTATTTTCAACAACTGCCACTCTTCTTTGCTCATTTTCCCATATTTTCTTTATTTTTATCTCCTCACTTCTTCTGTACCAGAAAATATCTAGAGCAAACAAGCATAGGGCTCACACTTGGGAACTAAATCTTATATATCTTATTAGCATGCCAATCTGCTTTCACAACACACAGATAGAGAAGCTATTCTGGGAAAGCATTCTCCAGGTGCCAATTTGCTCGAAAAGCAACTTTATTTATGACCCTGTCACTATGAGGTCCCTATTCAGTACCACTGTCAGGGAAATGATTTAGTAGTTTCCAGCTTGCCTTCCCGTTAGCTTGATAACAGCAAAGTGTTTACCTATTTGAAATGGAAATCTTTTCTGCTTGAAGCATTTGCATTCTGCATTTTGTATAATAATATACAGAGGTATAAGCTGCATTTGAAAGCATGGCTCTCCTGTCTTGGTAGCATCTTATGCTTGATGTGCAGAGGTTAATCGGTGCTACAGGGAGAGCTTGGGTCAGGAAAGGCTGACTCTGAAAATGACATGATGTACTTCCACATTTTCAGTACTGGTTCTCTCTGTACCAGTGGTGTGCTTTTGAGAAGTAAAATCACATTCTCTTCTAGTTGCTGGACCTCATTGCACCAAGACAGGACTTCTGCTTGTGTCTGCTGTCACCAGTGCAGCACTGCTAATGTACTTGCAAACAGCAAGGTCAAAGGCCTATGATACCTTGGCTGTGGTGCTCAGGAACAGATGGTGGCATGACCAGGTTTCCTGTGTGACCTACTGTAAGGAACAGTCTTAGCAGGGGGTTGGACTTGATGATCTCCAGCACTTATGAATCTGTGATTCTGTGGTACACAAAAATGTTTTGCACTGGGCATTAATCTTCATGAGAAGATGTTCTGTTTTCTAACACATTAGGAGTTTTCACATGGCAGCCTACCTTCTGAGGGTAAAACAAATGTTTTTCTGGGAAAAGCAAACCTGTCTCTCCAGGTCATCCATGCAGTAGGCTCCTGTTGCTTAGTATCCCTTTCAGGCTGTGGAGCCAAGGTCTAGAGCTGGAAAGACACAAATCCAGAGTGTCTGATCACAACCCCTGCCCTTGGCAGGCATGAAGACCCATCAAACACCTGGCAAGACCTCCACCCAGCAAGCAGCACGTAAGCCATAATCACTCCTTCTCCCTCCAGCCCCCAGCCACTGCCATGTTTACCAGCTCTGATCAGGGAGCAGCAGCCACGAGAAGGAGGAGCTTCATCCAGGAACATCCAAGGTATTCCAGTGGCATATGTCACTGCTTTGTGGTGGAGCTGGGAATGCAACTGTGGTAGAAGAACCATGTTTTATAGCATTTAAAAATAGCTTGAAAGCAACACTAGAGAATGTGCAAAGACTGAGCCTGTGTGAGAAGGAAGCTGGTTTAAATGAGTCACTTGGTCCATCTCTGACTTTTTCACGTTTTCCTAAGCATTTTTAAAAGGCAATCTCTGTACTTGGTTTTCCTCCAAATGCCTACATATCCACCTCTTCATTCATTCTTCTGAAGTGGAACTTAACAGTTCACAGAAAGTAGCTTTTGCTTTGGAAGAGCGAGAAAAGGTCATAATTTATGTTGTGCTTCAAGATCTCCCCATCTTTGGTATGCACTAATGAATGTAAGAGCTAGAGGAGGGTGAGACAGAAAATAGCTCTAAAAATCAGACTTGTAGGCATCCTCCCCAGTAACCTGAAAAAAAGCACAGAGCAACAGGTCCTTTGGTGTAAAGAATGAAACTGGATTTAGCTGGGTGGCTGAAGGTACCAGTGCTCTAGGGTGTATTTCAGATAAGTTGTGCCTTTAAAAGCAGCTGGAGAGATAGAAGAGAATGACTGAAAAATCAAACACCAGTCAACTCACTCCTTGCTGAGCTCCTAGAGCAGAAGTAAGTTTCAGCAGCTGTGGAAAGACTGACAGTCAAGAAAAGAAGAGAGGCACCATCATTCTCTGCCCTGGAAGTGAGAAGATTCCGGTTGTGCAAGGATGAAGTGCATACACAAGTGGGTCCTTTTCCAGCAGAGGTTTTCTTCTTCAATAACTAAGGCATGACATAGTTAGATACTCTAGTGGCTCCATCCAGCTTAGCTGTAGACTTGGTTGAAGTCATCTAGAATAAGGAAATGTTTCTCTGTGGAACATTTTGGGTTTCATTATATTAATAAATATGAAATTAATAATATTAATATTAATAACTGTAACTATGATCCACCATAGAGAAATCTGTTACACATTTTGTCTACATAAGCCAGAATGGTATCATCCTGTTTTTCTGCAATGTTATTTTAGTTGACAGACTGATGGCACTTGGAGAATTCATTCTTAAAATACATTGATAGCTTTTTGTTGTGTGGTTTGTTTGTTTTTTTTTTTCCCTTCACACCTTCTACTTGTACTTCTGCAGTCTTAGATAGCAGAGCTATCAGAGGAAGATCCTCCACTTTGCTCTTGCTGTGGAGGCAGGTCACCCACTGAGCAGATTTCACCCTCCTGCCCAGGCACTCTGAAGCAGCCCCTTAAGCAAAGGTATTTCCTTCTGCCTGCAGGCCAGTTTCAACTTCACTGTCAGGGTGCCCACAGTATACCCTGTCACAGTAAGTAAGTTGGCTCTTGACTTGTTCTGCCTGTTTTGTAAATGCTCTTAGAGGGAGATTGGTGTGGTATATGCCTGCACAGTGTTTTCGTGTAGCTGAGCTTATTATGCTTCCTTCATAGGACTGCTTCTAGTCTCTTGTCCAGGCAATATTTATTAGCATTTCCCACAGCAACCAAAACAGCACAGAGTGCTGGATCTAGCCACTTTGTCTAACATGTTTGGTATGGATAACCTTGATATGTCTGCTTTTGCTTTCCCTAAAATAAGGCTAGCCATCCCTAATCCACATCATAAGCAGCAGAAGTGTGGGGTTCATTCTGTGTGCCTTCCTTGCTGACCAGGAGAGCCATCACTGAGTACTGGGAGGAGGTCTATTCTCTGCACGTGGTTAGCAGAGAAATTTCTGGGATTTCTGAACCCTACCTCTGATGGAAATTACCTGAAATGCGGAATGATGTGAGATGGCCACAAAACTTGTCCCCTGCCACCAAACCAACAAAATGACTCACGACCTGGGTGTTGCAGAGCCAGCTTCTCAGAGGGATGGTTTTAGTGCACAAGTCACATTATAAGACAGTGAGATCACAGGATAAGACCATGAGTTCTATCACATGAAATCTCTTAGACTAAACCATGAGGTTGTGTAAGTCGGGGCACTCCAATGACAGGAATGAAATCTTACTGTCTTGTGCTTTCTGAAGAGATGATTGCTCTGTAGCAGTCAACACATGAGAATCCAGGGGAGGATGTATAACATGACAATAATGCACCTGACTAGGAAACCCACAGCCATTTTGCTGCTTGGTTGCTTCTTGCAAGCTGCCCACAAACAACCCTGGTAGCCACTAAGCTGGGCTGGGCATCTCTGGGGACAGTTGGGTGCAGTGACTATCAACCAGCCATGCTTTCTCCCTCCTCCAAGAAGCAAGGCACAGCACAGCTGCAGCCCAGCTGGGTGGGGGCAGGTCTCCTGGGTGCTCCCTGTAAGAGAGAAATGTGGCATTTCCCAGCCAGTGCCTCCAGGGCTGAGCAGGGCTGCAGGTGTGTGGCATATGCTGAACATGCCGACTTTCCAGCCCTTTGGTCCCAAGGAGCACCTCTCTGTATGCTGTTCCTTGGGCTCAGAGACCTCATCTGGTCCCCACACTGGTCCTCCCGCCCGCACTGGGAGGACAAAAAAAGGAGACTCTGGGGATCACTGTGTTTTTAAAATAGAAGTGCCCCAAAACAGTTGATCAGACAGTTTTCCTGGTTCAGCTCTTTAAAATTACACCTGGGCATCACACACATGGTGGCAATAGACAAAGGATGATTTTACCTGGCTTTGGCTTTTTAAAAATTATTATTATTATTATTTGTGAGAAGGGAATTCTCCTATCCCAAAAGTCTGGGGAAAGGAAAGGAAACTGCTGTAGCTACACTTGCTCCACAGCGCTAAACAGAGCAGTCTCTCCTGTAGCCCTGAGGCCAGAGTTGAATTGAGGATATTTCTTGCCCCACTCCCCATGTTGGATGGGTGACCAAATCCAAACTACTCCCAGGGAGCAGTCCTTGTTATATACCATCCTGGCAGATGGCTAGCTTGCATGGGTGAAAAGAGTGTGGACAACGATGGAGCAAGAGCTTAGACCTCCTCTTTGCCCCTGTCTGCTGTAGCAAACACAGGCTATGGCTCTCTGCAGTCCTGACATGGGGAGTAGCAGAGACATCATGCACCATGCTCAGGCAGTTTACTGCCTTCATCTATTGGGATTTCCAATGGATTTAAACATCTAGTATGGGTATCCTAAGTCCAAAAGAGGAATGCAGCTGGTGTTCATCTACACAGAGATTACTCTGATGTCAACCCATGATCCACAGGAGCAAAGGCTGGAGGCTTCGGTCAGGTGGGGAAGCACACAGGAGACAAGAGACTGCCCAAGGAGTGGCTGCACCTGTACAGACCCCTTCATGAGGACTTGGCCGGTTCAAACGCTGGAGGGCTCTGCTGGGACTGCCCCTGATGCCACAATCTTTCACAGGTTGTTTTATCCCTGATGTATTTTTATGAAAGGATGAATAAAAAACCTCAGCCAAACTGCTGGAATGCTGTGGATCACATCCCTATTCCACCCTCCAAAACTCCTGAGAAACATTCTCCTGGAGTCTAAAGAAAAAAATACGCATAGGAGATTATAAACCTTTAAATCTGAGTTTTGACTATAAGGAAGCCAAAGCCCAGCTGGACTGGAGCAGTTACAAAGCCCTGCAGCCCTCGCAGAAAACAGCACAAAGCTCACGTTCCCTCTACTGTACTGGAGCTGCCTTTTGACACTGTTTTCGGGAACTTGCCAGCTCATTTTCTAACTTGTTTGTGAGACATCAACAGCCTCAAATTACAGCAGTCTGAACAGCCCAGTAAATATTTACACAAACCTGCTGGTGATGGTTTGAGCTGACATGCGTTACCTTTTGTGTTGGGGGGAGGCTATATTTACAGCCAACCAGCTAATGAACATGATCCCAGCCATGCTTTAATACAGATGGCTCTTTCAGCCTTTGCGGCTTTCAAGTTACAGGGAGCACAAACTTCAATAGCCTTCGTTAGAAGGCTCAGCTCCCTCCGTTTTGTTTACAACCGGTCTCTCTTTGTGCAGTAAATGGTTGACTAACATTCAGCTGTTTGCATCCAGCAATGTGTTTGTGTAGGACAGGGCGGGGGGGGGTGTTGTTACTTGTCTTTTTTTGTTTTGTTTTGTTTTTAACACTGATGGTTTTTATTTTGAGTTTACAATGCGGGCAGTTTTTGCAATGCAGCTTTATTTTCATTTGAGTGACATTTCTCCAGGCTGTCTCCCAGAAAGCCACCAGGGCTGGAGCCTGGCACAGAGTGAGCGCGGGCAGAGGCTTGCAGCCGGGCAGCAGAAGGAAGCAGCACTTGTCCTCAGGGCTCAGTGGAGGACACAAAGCCCTACTCCAGCCAGAGTCCAGACTGGTCACCCACCCCTCCTGTGGTCACTTCTCACAGAGATGCATTATACCAGCATCTACACCCCACTGACAGCTCTGGCTGGGTTCCAGACTGCCTGAAGGAAGACGACTAAGAAGCTCAAAGTTTATGCTATCAAGCAGCTATTATAATTCTGCACTTCGCGTATTTTTTTAATTAGACATCAGGTAAACCATTGGCTGAAGATTTTTTTTTTTTTTTTGCAGCTCAACAAAAAGGACAGATTTCAGATAAAAGAGACAGAAAGTTAGGAGGCTGAGGAAACGAATGATGGAAATTCAGACTCTTATTCTGACAGGTTACAATGGCTGGCTATGATGGAAACACAGAAAACTTTTTTCCTCCCAGACTGTGAAATGCCAGGCTGTAAGAAGCTCACTAGATTGAGAAGACTACCTGTAGTCTCCATCACCCAGTAGCAGGCAGTTTGACAAATTCTTTGTGGTTGAGATAAATTAATTTTAGAGCAGACTGCACAGTGCCATGACAGAAAACCTCCAGTGGATGGAAGAACACATAAGATGATGCCTCTAAAATAAAATGCAGGTCCGGAATTCTGACTGACGTGACCTAGTTGGTCTTACAAAACTCTCTCATGTTCTGTGGGTTTGTTATGTGTCGCTGGAATCCAGTGTGGCAGACAAAATCCCACCAAACCAAAGACAAAAGTCATTTTTTTTTAATTTTAGCAATTGGAGATCTCTCTGGGCAGTATGTCAGATGAAGCTTAGAAAATCCCTGCTTGAAATATCTTTCCTGAGGCTGAACATCCATCCCAAAATTACAGTATCTGGTTTTTGCAAGCTTGGGCATGGAAGTCCCCTCACAATTCTGGTGAAAGTACAATGAACGCATCTATGACAACACATAGCTGATGTAGAATCATGAATGGAAAAGATAGTCTTCCCTGCGGGAGAAGTGTCCAGTTCTCAAATGAGTGGCTGCTCTTTACCATGGTGAGGACCGTGAAGCTCTTCACATTGAAATGATGACCATTTTGTTGCTAACACAACTGCCCCATGGTTTTGGCAAATCCCTTACTGTTTTGGAAGGAAAACAGAAAAACCTGGTAACACAGAGGTTGGGAGGGGAGCTGAATTTAAACCTGCTCTTTCTGATAAAAGTCAAATCTTCTCTTTTTTAAGTTCCTGTATTGGAGCAGTCTCCAATATCTGTACGGAACTTTTTTTCTTCATCAAATCTCTTCCCAGAATGTTTAAGCAACAACATTCAGTTAATGATTGCAGGCAAGAAAAGCCTTGGAAGCAACAGAGCTGCTTCGTAAGCTTTTAACAAAACATTTGTTTGTCAAGTACATTGTTTTTCAAAAGCTGTTCACGGTAAAACAGGTTTTGGCAAATATCCTAAAATAAATTATTTGAGGGAAGAAAATATGAAATTAGTATATTCTAAATGAGAACTTAAGAGTGTAAGGTTCCAGTAAATGTACAGAGGGGGATAAATCTGATTAAAATAAAATATTACCAAATGTTGCAAGAAAACTATTGTTCACAAATGGAGTAGGTTTTTTTTTTTCCAATTTTGTTTTCTCACAAATGTTCAGCTTCATGTTTTTATTTACCTTCTTTAGGAAATGCCATATCTTGAGATCTCTCATGGAATAAGACATGTGTCTTTGGGCCAGGCCTCCTACAGCTTCTTGTTTTAGTGTTTGAGACTGCCTGCTTCACTTTCCCCTCTACCCATTGTGTATTTTTTATCTGCTTTGATTATAAATAATCCAGGATAGACAATTTACCACTGTGTACATCTGTATGACACCTTCCATATTTTTCTCTTGCCTCTGGATGTTCTTCCAAAACAGTGACATTTCAATAATACACAAGAAAGGGGTCTTTGAAAGGAAAGTAACGTTCAAGAACCATTTAGATATAGCGTTGAGAGACATGGTTTAGTGGGGTTATTGGTGGTAGGTGGATGGTTGGACTAGGTGATCTTGTAGGTCTTTTCCAACCTAGCTCATTCTATGATTCTATGATTCTATGAAAGTAAGTGGTCTGGGGGACCACGTCATCTGTGCTCACTTTTGTTTCCCAAAATGAATCAATTCCTGGTTTTGGATGGGAAATGGTGATTGTGGTGACTCTTTTGAGTTTGGGATGGATGTAGGGATATCCTGAAGAAGATTTCAAAATGTTTTCAAAAGATTTAATCTTGATGAGGAGGGGTGCTACAGCAGGAATGTGGTGAGAAGACAGGACTGCACTAGAACATGCTTTTGCAGCACTTTCATCACTGCAGCTGTTTTTCCCCTTTGGTTGATGGTCTAACTGGATAAGAACGTCCTGCTGTGTTTGATTTTCTCAGGTTTTTCTTTTTGGAAGAAATGTTCCATTCTGTGAAATCCCAAAAAGGCTATCCTTCTCCCACCTCTGGGGCTGTCACAGAGGTCTCCAATCACTCCATGAGACAATACCATTCCCCAAACTCTCCCTGCCATGTTGCTGGACACAAGCTAGAGCAAGCACGGGAGATGTGAACCTCAGTGTTTGCTATACTGTACCCAGACATGTCATTCAGAGATACTGTTTGTAGAATTACTAAAGAAATTACTCGGAAACAAGGAAATCCCCTGCTAGTCTTTGTGAAGAGCTCCGTGTTACTAGACAAACACTTCCTGGCATAGGACTTTGTAGAAATTTCCAGGTTTAGGACAATTCTAAGACCTCGTTCTAATGACATCAGACCCAATGCACAAAGTCTTCTTCATGTGTGTCTGAAAACAGCCAAAGGTCACAAAGTGTGTCTCCAGTAAGGACTTATGCAAGTACCAATCCCAATCAGCCTAGGTCTGCTATGGAAGCCATAAGTCATTTCTGCTTCCATTCCAATATTGCTATCGAAGGGACTGTGCCCCAGACTTGCTGCATTGGAGCTACTCTGTTAGGAGATTTGGAAAGAAAAAAGAGTAATAAAGTAGGGCTTGAAACAATTCTAAGAGCACTATAAAGCCAGGCAAAGGCTTTGTCTGTCAAAAACAACAGAAAGCACAAAGACCTGAGTGTCAAACTTTTTCATGTATAGAAATGAACGTGTAAGCAGTGATATTATTACTCTTTTTTCTAAGTGCATAGACACAAAGTTAAAATCTCATGCAAAGATAGAACAAGGCATTAATATGTGTTATCCGTAAGTAGAACAGCATCCCTTAAAACTCAAGGATGTTTTGACATTTGTTTTTATTCATCTATTTAATGTCCTTCTACAGAATTTGGACAGGACTGTTCCAAATTTCTTACCACCTCTTCAATTCATCTTCGTCACTATGTACAAAACAAACCACTGAAGAGGGAACATACTGAACTGCAGCGATGGCAATTCTGCTTTGGCTGAGGTGGAATGGACAACATGCCTGTCCCAGATGGCTTCAAAAAGAAGAATACGTTCTGATTAAGGAGCAGTGGGAACATTTTCCAAGGACATTTGGGTGCCTTTTATAGATTTATAAGACAGATGCTACTCCTTAGAAGCATCTGCCTCCCAGACCTATTTTTTCCTTTGCTCAGTCATTGAGTAGGGATTAAACTTGTGTGAAATGGTAACTCCTTATGGTTTCATGTATACTCTAAGCCCACTTTTATCACCCTCACAATGAACAGTACTATTGCTGAAGAGATTAAAGAGAAGGGGAACAGCTCCTCACTCCACAGAATATCTGGAAAAGAGGGGATGCCAGAGATGAGTGAGATCTTGTGGGTAGAACTCTTCTGCAGCCAAAAAGAGTACCTGGGGTCAATCTATTGACAAGAGAGGGACCCTCCAGCCAGGCAACTATCTGTCTAGCCAGGTAACTATTGAAATGTGTGGGTACTGAAAACTACTGCGGAGTGTCTGGAGAAAGGTCTGATGTGCAGGAGCAAGTACCCTGCCACACCATCTCTGAGACCACTGCCAGCACACAGAACATGATGCTGGAGTGGTTCCTCGGGGGTTGGTACACCGGCCTGGAGAAAACCTCTAAGCAATGATGTAAAGCCAAATGAGTATTCTCATGATAATACATAACTCCTGGATAGCACAGTACATCTGCAGCTGCTCAAAGCATAGAAATATTGCTGTGTATGTTTTCCTTGGATACATCAACTTTTCATTGTCTAAGTGTTTATGTTGCAGTCCAAAGCAGAGTGAGTCAGCCATGGGTCCAGGAGAGAAGTAATGCCTTGTGAGCCCTAGAGAACAAGGGTGCAGTGCAGGAGATCAGAGGGAGCCAGTTTGTAGCATGACCAAAAGATGAGCTGGGCTGCAGTTTCTCCCTGTACAACTCAAAGCAGCTCAGCCAGCTGTTACCAGTGATGAAGGAGTGAGGTTTGAGTCCTCCTTGGTTCCAAAGCAGAGCTTAGGACAGAACATGCTGTAGGAAACTGTGCTTCCTCCTTCTTATTCCTGAGGATCTCTCTCACATCTTTATGGTGGCCATGGGACTGGTGAGAAGCGTGAGAGCATCACAGGACCCAGGACACTTTGAGTAATGTGAGTTAAGGTGGTAGGAACTGGGGTACAAAGAAGATGTGTACAAGGTGTCAACGGTTTACAGGCGTTCGGCCCGGTTCCGTGACAAAGGGGATCCACGGGTCCACGCCCCGGGAAAAGGGAAAAGGGGAAAAGGGTAAGGAGATGGCCCTGAGAGCAAAGAACAGCAGCAACAATCTGAGGAGAAACAAACTAATTTACTAAACAAGATATCGGAATGCAAAACAACACACTATAATACAATATAATTACAATTTAAGCTGATAAATCCAATACAGAGAGAGAGAATGTCCCAAAATCAAGGTAGGCCTTACTCTACTACCGACGATAAGACGGCTGGAGAGCGAGGTGCTGCCAAGACGAGAGACGGCGGAAAAAGGGACGAGGTCTCGTGATCTGCAAGTTTTTATACTGCGAGCTTTTATCTTTTCCCTCCGGCTGGAAAATGGTAACAGAGGAGCAAAGTACCATGGGGAATGTAGTAGTCCTTCTCTTCTGAGGACCAGGTACATTCACTACATGATGTTATGATGTGGAGTACCAATAACCGAAAATCATAAAACCATGACAACAAGGTCACAGAGCAGATCATTATGGAAGCTGGAGGATTTCCAAGCTTGCCTACCAAAGCCCATTACCTTTCCATTTGGATGTTTTGGCTGGGGAAAACATAGTTCATAGAGCTCATCATTTGCAAGACTGTGTGCACCAGCCTTTCATCTCCAGAACGTGGCTGCATTTTCTGAGACAACTGGGAACTCACTGAGAATAGAGACTTGGCAATGACAGCTTCCTGCGAGCATTTGTCAGGCACAGGCACATCGCTGTGTATTTATGAGCCCCCGCTCAGTGTGGGTCTCAGCTCACGAAGGACCCAGAACTATCATGGCAAAGAGGCTAAGTGCTTTGGCAGAGTGCAGCAGAGAGACTGAATAGCATCTGTCAGTGCCTAGCTTCTGCCTGGCTGCAGCAACTTAGCAGTCTCTGCCCTTCTGAGCACCAGGCACACTCACAGCCAGCCTCGTACCCTTGGATGCCGAATAGACTGGGAGTACTAACTGTTAAAAGAGGAAAGTGCTGTAAATATAATTGTCTTTCTGCTCTAAGAGTTGCACAGAAAACCATGCAAGCATCTGTATTCAATCTGCACATCAGTTTGACAGACTGATTAAAACAACAACAACAAAAAAATAAAATGAATACCATTTCTTTGCCTGAAGAATATTCATATGATCAAAGAGTGAATGTTTAAGTCAAGTGCAGGGATAAAATAGTACCAAACTGCAGAGTATAATTGGCAGCTTGGGATGATCCAGTTTTATTTTTCCAGGAAAATCTTTTGTTCCCTTCCCAGTCCTGCTACCCAAAGCAACACAAAAAGATGTGCAGCTTTTCTCGGTGGTTCTCTACTCAGCAAGGGAGAGAATTCAGCTGTTTGATCCAGCCTCAGAGCCACCAGGTCTATTCTCTTCTGCAGAGACCTCCCTTATGAGTTTACATCTTCAAGATGGGCTCTGCAGCTGTCAGGGAGGGTATCCCACCACGATGCAGTGAAGCACAACAGAAAGGCTGCAGGCAATTTGGGAGCAGTGGGGCTATTTATGATGCACAGGCTTCTTGTGCTCTGTGGTACTGGCTTGCTGCAGGATAACTTCAGTTTCTCTGTGCTGTAGACGCACTCAGTCCCATGACACTAGTCAGGGAGGCATTCCCTACAATAAAGCAGAGCTCCACAAATAAGCAAACTGATGGCCTTGCCCTGGATACCACTCTATTACTTCTGAAAAACAGATTTATTAATACTTCTACATCCCAGGATGGCTCTGGGACAGTTTCTGAGGTGGCTGTCGTCTCCAAGTGGGCTGTTTTTGAACAGTCCCTTTAAAACAGACAGATGCCTATGAATAACAGTAGCTTGTGATGGCACCCCATGAGATGTGACACAGCTCTCATCTGAGAAAAATATTGCTTGCTTCTCCCAGCTTTTCATCCCTGCCTTAACACCAATGTTCATGCATGGGCTGATTTCAGTAAGAGCTGATTATTCACCCTCCAGCTGACAAGGAAATGCTACCTGTGAAAAGAGGTGCCTTCAAGGCAGTGGTGGGTGCTGTGGGTGGGATGCCCACAGCTACCTGCCTGCCTGTGGTGGTGCTTGAGAGATGCAGGAAGCCTGAGGGCACTCTCAGCCTACTGTGCCAGGGAGGGTCACAGAAGATTTCGTAGCTGGAGGTTACTTTTACCATCTGTGCAAAGGGGATATCTCACTTCTTTGTTTGTTTGTTTGTTTGTGGAATGAGAGAAAAGTCTGAGGTGCCTTTAGCAGTTTTTCCTTGATAGCTGGTAGCTGAATTTGACCTGTTTGAAGCAATAAAGCCAGTTTATTTCAGTTTCACCTTTTACAGCCAAATCCCTACCTCTGCTCTCATGCACTATTCCAGTTAGGCTAAGAAAACCTCTGAAGACTTTATCTCAAAACATGACTGCAAGAAGGTCACTGATTTTCTCTGCTCCTTTCAGTCTCAACTCTCCATAAAATCCAACCTCTGATGTTTTTATCATCAAGTCCTGGAGCAGGAATTGATTCCTCTTCTTTGCCCAACACTGGGCAACACAGGGCCAGGACCATGCAGGACAGCTGTCTGCGACATGAAAGAAGTAACAGAGTTTCAATGCTGGGTCCGTGGCTCTGAGCACTCAGGGTTTTGGCTGTGGTGTTGCAGGGCCCAGCGAGCAGCTTGGAGCTGGGGATGAGATGATTAATCTAACACCCTCTGAAGACAGTAGGACCTCTACCACCGATGCCGTGAGCAGGAACTTGCTGAGTCCAGGGGATTCCCTTCCCTTCCTGGAGCTCCCTCCCCTCCTTCGTCCAGGCAGCAGTGGAGCATTTTTATGAATCGGAAAAGTCCCAGGACAGCCCGGTCTCCAGCGCTCCTGCCATCCCTGTGGCTTGGTGTCCCGTACAGAGGAGGAAGAGGTTGTGGAGAGGAGGGCACCGGGGGCTGCTGACACACAAAGCTCTGCAAATTTCCATCCGCCCAGGGTTCGCTGAAAGGAACTGCATGAAACAGGAAGTTGGGCAATGCGTGGAAATGAGCTTCCTCTCCCTACAACTTTCTGAATAGAGTTGTCACAACTTCATTTTTAAGAGCATTTCATTTTCTCCCTCCTCTGGCTGGGGCACTGCTTCCTCTCCAAGTACCAAAGCATGCGGGGACTCTGCAATGCTGAAGCTGCCAGAGCAGGCAGAATTTGTGTAAGTAACCCTCTGCAGAAAGGCAGAGGACTGAGTTCCTGGGCACTGTACAGGACGCTCCCTAGGGCTGTTGTGCCCACTGCATATAAAAGCTGCTCTTACCAAGTACAGTGAAGGCCCTGCTCGTGAAGTATTACGGTGATCTGTTGCATGCCAACTTCAATCATTAGTCTTCTGTCTTCCCTGGAACAAAAGCAGCGTTTTTCACAAGTGTCTGCAGGAGCTGAAATAGGGAAGGAGCTGCAGAAACCCACAACCAAACCCCTGTTCTTCTGATGCAGGGCAGTTTTTCCTCTTAGATCACTCCTGACCAGAGAAATCAGGGATTTATACCTGAACTTCCCACTACCACCACCACAGGCATCATAACTGACCACATGCAAATTAAACAAGAGGATACCCCTTCCTTCTTGCTACCACCACACTCACTGGGTCTCACAGCTGAAGAAAAAAGGAAATTCCCATCTGGAGGTATTTTACAGATTAGGAAAGGGAAGAAAAAGCTAAACCTGAGGTTTCTGGGCTAGTTGTGCCATGGAGGATACCTCTTCCCAGAGGAGTGGCAGTCAGGATGGTCCCACTCCCATGGAGAAGACCAGGAATGGGAAAGCAATGGGAGCAATAGATTCAAACCCCTTCCAAGATTTGACAGTGAGCATGGATCTCATTGCTCTCACAACCTCTGGGAACATCTTGTATGCCCCTGCCCTCCAGAACATCCCGAGCAAACAAGCCAGTTTTCCTGTGCAGTGAGTCACGGGATGGAGCACAATAGGGAACATGGAGCAGTGGATCAGGAAATGTTTCATGTAAGATGGGGGGAGGAGGAAAACAGGGCAAAAGTGAGCGGAAAGTAGAGAGAAAATCATCAAGCAGTGTAGAGAAATACTGACTCAACCAGAGAGAGAAGAGCCTGCACAGCAGTAATATGAGATGAATGCCAGTATGAACTGCTGAGGTGTGGGGACAGTGGCAATGACAGAGAACAGTGGAAGGACAGTAATAAAATGCTGTCAGGTCCTTGTGAGCACACAGTGAAGGTACTCAACACTGATATCGCATGGGGCAGGGCTGATTAGATGAGCACTTGTCAGGGCAGCAAGTCACCTTGTTGTCATGCAGCCAGCAGGCTGGTGTGTAGGATCTGTCAGCTTCCTTGGCAGGACCTCTGGCAAGGACACTACTCTTACAAGTAGTGACTGCACTTCAGACATCAATGGGCACTGTCAAAGAAGAGGATCAGAAGCCAGAGAAACTGACCCATCTCCAGCAAAGAAGTTATAACACCACATGTGAACCTAATTCTGGCTGACCTTGTGTGATGCAGTTATTTACACCTGTTCAAATGACAGCCTCAGAAGGTGCACAGTGAAGGATTAGAAGATCCCCGCCAAGTCTCCCCAGAATAACCCTCCAGGAAGTGCCTGCACTCAAGATACAGGCATTTCATATAGTCAGGAAAAGCCCTGGCCCATTTAGCACCACTCGGCATTGGCCGGAGGAGCAGTGAGCTGCAGGGTGCCCTTCTGTTCAGCACTGCTCCTTGCCCTCCCAGCCTGCCTCTGTCCCTCAGTGCCTGGCTGCCTGCTCTCTCTGCCTGATCCGTCTGGTTTCTAACAGCCAGACCACAGCTACACAGCACAGCTGTGCTGGAATCAGCGGGTTCAAGGAGCTGCTCTGCTCTCCCAGGACATGGCCTCTGGAGTGCAAACTGCCGAGAGGAAGGGCTGTCTTTGTTTCATACCTCTATCCTGATTAGCACACTTTGACCTGACCCCTGACTCGGTCTGTAAATGCAGCCGAAGTACAAATAATAGCGTTGTCAGATTGGTTATCAGCCATTCGCCCAGGGATGCACAAAAGTCTTCTGGACATTGACCTTTTGCGTTTAAACAGATGTGTGTAGAGCGGAGATCACCAGTAACCGCAGCGCCGCTGCTCCCATGCTGATGGGCAGCGCTGCAGTGCAGCTGTAGTCACTGGGCATGGCTGTCATGCAAAATCAGCCCCGCTCAGTTCAGTGCCACCAGGGGAATAGGAAGCAGAATAAAACAGGAAAATATCAGGTGTTAGAAATTAAAAGCAACAATAATTACAGTCCAGTCCAGTAAACTTTCTAAGCTATTTCTTTCTTCTTTGTAGTTTTTCCCAAAATAGAAATTTGGAGACACTATTTGTTGAATTTTGGCAAGTGACTGTGTTTCCAGGTTTGGCCTTTGGGACCCAGATTTACTGCAGGATTTTCACACCCAGTTTGTACCAAGGTAGGTGCAGTGCCACACAGGCAGCTGCTGCTAGCTTGAGCTGGGACAGGTTGGGCAGAGAACACGTCCTCCTGGACAGCCCACTGAGGTGCATGGCACAGCATCCATGCTCCTGCTGGTGGTAGCAGCACAGGGAGCCATCCTCTGCCAGCTTCTCAGCCCTGAAGGACAACTCAAAGCCCCAGGGACTAAGAGCTGGTTATCTCACTGCTGTTTGCAGAGTGCAGGCTTTCCACATGACCAAAACAGAGGAGGAGGAGGAAAGTGTCCTGGCAGAGCCATATTTAAGCAATAATTCTGCATGGGTCTCAGAGTTAAGGTATTTGGAACAGGGAGTTGTGGTTCAAGCCCATCTCTAATTCCTTTACAACTACGTGACGCAAACTGATGAGTCTTTCATGTTAAACACCAGTCTAGGGGCTTTCATTTAATAGCTTTTCTTTCCCACTCACAGTTCCCTCTCATCTCTGCAGCTTTGCACTGTGCAGTGCCAGAGCCATAAAGATCTTAATATAAAGGGGCCCCCCAGCCTTTATCTTGCATATCACGACATCGTGATTCAAATGTTACAGCACTGCAACACAAATGTAACATCAATGTACATCCCATAACAGGCCTTAATCCATCCCAGATTTGGTTTGGTGCTCCCTTGCTCAGATCTCCGTGGACCACACATTGTGTGCCACTGTTTGTATTCAACATAAACGAAGGATCAGGGTGGAAATCTAATCAGAACAACAGCAGCACGGCCAGATCAAGAGGAGCTAACAGAAAGCCACTTAGTGTCTTTCCAGAAGACTTGCCAATGAGCGCATTTGGTACCCACGGTACCTACATCTGAGGCACAGGAGCTGGACTGGGTAATGCATCAACTGTGTGCCCGAGCACACCATGCAGGTGTGGATGCCAGGAGGGATGCTTGGCATCATGCCCCAGGCTTTGGTGGCCTCTAGCAGTCCTCAGAGCTGCTCCTGCTCTGCACTGGACCCATACCAGGGAGTGTCCATCTCTACCAAGCCGCCTCAGGGGCCCAGAATCAGGGGACATCCTCTATTCATCCACCAATTGGACCCTTTTTCTGAATTGTGCAAGTTGCCAAACAGTCCTTTAGGCGTGATTGACCCGAGAGCCATTCCCAGGCAAGCACTTTCTCATCGTCAAATTTTTCATCAATTATAAGGAACACAATTCATCATGACACCCCCTTCTGTATTCTCTTGCACTGTTCATATTATCAGGAGAACAATCAATTATATGCAAAATATTGCAAACACAAGATGAATGTCAGCTCTGTATTAATGTTTAAATCAATGAGTATTAAAGAGCAAGGAAATAAATAAATAAATAAAAAAGCAACAACAACAAACCCAAACCATCTTGATCACAGCTGCTGTGAAAACCACTCAGCAGTGCTGGAAAGCTTCCTCTCATCCAAGTATTGATCGCTGGAAACATTCCCTGCTCATGACATTCAGTTTTGAAAGGGTAAAGTCTTTGAAAGTACAATAGGCTGAATGTTTTTTTTCTTTCTTTGCTTCTTCCCCCTTTTGGGCTAAGTGGAGTTTGACAGATGGCTTTTTTATTAAACAGTATTAAATCCACAGCAACTATATGTTGCAATATGCAGTTATATAAGCCTCATCCTCCCGTATACGTTCAATACTCAGGCAATAGGCAATAATACTGAGATAAATCTAGGACAACCATGTTATTCTCCCTTGGCTTTGGCACGATCGTCTGTGTGGTTTGCTTCATCTAACAAGAGAAGTAAACCATGTGTTTGAGCAATAACATGCTGAATCAGGGAGGCTTGTATTATTGTTGTGAATAAAAAGAAACTGTGTTGTGGAAATACAGCCTAAAGACGCTCATTCCCTCTTGGTAATTTCTTGCATACTATTCACTTGCATAACTCCTTGTCTCAAAACACTGTATGTGTGATTCTGGAAATGCAGGAAGCTTTGGGTCAAACGTAGGCTTGCTAAAGGTGGTTTTGCAAACATCACGCAAAACTGGCCGTTTCACATGTTTTTCACCCACAGTTGGAAAAAACAAACCGAGTTTGTCTGATCTCAGATAATATCAGAATAACAGCATTTTATGCAAAGCTCAGTTGTCCATGTGGTAAGTTTATTGTCTGAGTTTATATATCAGATTCCCTTGTGAACAATGTGTGAGATCAGCAGAGCGGCCCATCACACATGTTGGTGAATAACGCTCTGGGCTTGGGATGTGGCAGAGGAAGAATTGTCTCTTTATAAAAGAAGGCTGTGAAACCTGTCAGTGTATCAATCAGGTATCATTGCCCAGGACACTGAATAAGGAGAACCGCCTGTAGTATTGGCAGCAAGGGCTGAAAAGTGTTTGTCGGCTGCCAGAAACATCTGGTATGTCATTTAACATCAGCCTTTGGGCTGCCAAATGTTAGTTTGTATATGCAGTTGCTTGTGGAGAAGAAAGAGAGCCAAATGTTCATGGCTAATTGCACCTGTTGGTTATCCTCTACTTTTCACATTGTTGCATCTTCCACATTCATTACCTCTATTTCACCTTCAGGTCCTCTTGCCCGTGATGTGGTTTCTTAGCCAAATTTAACTTCCTAACTTTTTTTGGAGCAGAAATCTTGTTTCTCAGGGATTATCCTCAAAATGCCATATCTTACTAACAAAGACCTTAATCTAACTGGTTCAGCTATTTAGATGCTGAAATGTCAGCTCCCTTGGCCCCACACACTCAGAAGAGCAGGTTACTTGTCTCAAGTGAGGGGTGAGGCCACTTGCTCCACAATGAGCGTGGCTTTTGGGGATGTCCGTGCCCCTCTCAGCAACCCAAGCAGGGCACTTGACCAGAGCATGCTTCAGGTCAACCCAGGAAAGCTTTTGGGCAAGAGACAATTACTCTCTCTGTACCGCTGCTTCTCAAAGAGACATATTTTTAAAACACAGTCTTTCAATTAGCCACTGGATGTGAAAGAAGTACATATATGAAATTAGATGTATGGAATCTTTTGACTATTTTAACATCTCCCATCAAAAACAGGTTCCACTGTTCTCTTTTTCCCTCTAGCCAACAGATGAATCATTTTCTTCGTTTTCCAAATTTGTAGCTCACCAGCTCACCCCAGCTGGGCTTTAACAACCACTTCAATAACTGAGACCTCAATTCACCAGCTCAAAAATAATCATTTTGGGCTGTACAAAAATTAAAAGTTTCAATTTTCCAAGAATATTAAAGAAACAAAGCTGTCTTTGGGCTATGGGCGATAAGGAGAACCCATTGAGTGTCATGGAAAATCTGAAGAAAAGCATTGTTTCCACCTGAATATACAAATGTCGCCTTTTGAAAAGCTTGCAGGGAAATTTCTTCTATAAGAAACAAGTACAGATTAATTGAATTTAAATTCATTTACAACTCCAGATCCCACCTCCCGGCACAACTGTCTCCATACTATTTTTTTCATCATCTGAGCTCTTTCACCACCTCCAGCTCTTGGTGATGCAATTTACACTGGCGAAGATGTTGGGAGGAGGCTGCATTATCAGGGTTGGGGTGTGCATGTGTCCTGTTGCATTTTGCTCCCCAGCCCTGCAATCTGTTTCTTGCATCATCCTGTACAGTGGGACTGGGCAATTCCCAGTGTTGCTCCTGCCACCATTTCAGCTCCCCATCCCATTTGCCCATCCAAGCTCTCCCCTCCTCACTCATTACAGAAAGATGCCCATCTCTTGCAGGCAGCGAGTCTGCAGGTGCAGAGGGCAGGTAGGGACTCTGGATTCCTGCACAGCTCTCAAGGTTTCACTTGTCCTCCTCAAGCCCATTTGTCTGAGAAAAGGGCCATCTGTGAATTTTGGCACATACTGAGTTCAGGCCTTGATTCCTTTCTGCATGGAGGTTTTTATCTAACCCAGCGCAATAAATAACTGTCAGATTAAGCATGGCCGTGCAAATGTTACTGTACTCGCATTGTAAAAGCTGCCTTTTATGTGGGTACCCTATGAAATAAGGCAACCATTCCCTGGCCCTCGGTTACGCTCGGCCCTGCACTAATCACCCTGTTTCGGATGTGCAGCTTGCTGTGAAAGACAAATGACTGGAGCTATTAAACTCGGTCTTGTTGTGAGCGTGCCCAGTGGTAACATTGTAATGGATATTGCATTACAGGCAGGCTGTGGTTTGTCAGGGACAGAGCGCTGCACAAGGACTTTGATATCTCTAGCAGCACCATGCACCCAGCACCTGCAGCTCAACCTAGGCAGCCTTGCAAAAGGGTCTGCCAAGGCCATGGGATGGAAGGAAGCCCCCAGGGCTAGGACAGCCCCAGGCTGCATGGAGCTGAGCCGAGGTGCAGCTGGCTGGCAGAGGCGGGGAGGAGAGCATAGCCCCTTGTTCCCCCAGCACATCTATCACCGCCACGAGAAGGCTGGGGCATGGCTGTCGGTGAGGGCAGGACGGCCAGGCAGCACGTGGGACACACAGTGATGTGTTTCAGGGCATCTAAATCACGTTCTGTGCTGCGGCCGCTGCCCCATGAATGCAGATTGCAACAGTGGCTGCTCAGCTCTCTGAGCGCTGGGACAGCTGCAGGCACTGAGGGGCAGGGTTTGCAAAGCTGCGCAAGGTATTGGGACACCTAGTTTCCATCAGATCCCTCTCAGCTGTATCTGCAAAGCCTCGCCTTTCTGCAAAGGGGGTCTTGTGTGTGGGTGAGGGGTTAGCAGAAACTCTTGAGCAAGAATAAATAAACACTGCCAGCAGCTGTAAATTAAAAGTGATAATTAGAAATGATATTTCAGAGCATGTGTGCCACACACCCACTGGCTCTCCAGCTCTACTTTAATGCAGCTCAACATCCCAGACTCAGTTG
Source organism: Numida meleagris (assembly GCF_002078875.1). Taxonomy (NCBI): domain Eukaryota; kingdom Metazoa; phylum Chordata; class Aves; order Galliformes; family Numididae; genus Numida; species Numida meleagris. The sequence continues at coordinate 41,192,718 of NC_034411.1, read as the reverse complement.
TAAGGAAAACAAAATAAGATGAAATGCTTTATACCTCCAGATCACAGCCCCTGCATGCAGCATAGGTACCGCCTGAACTGAGGTGCTGATCAGGACCCCAAAAGGCACGCTCACCTGGTACCACATCCTGCTGGTTGCTGAGCCCATCCTCGTGATGCCCAAAGCATGTTCACCTTGGGTTCACCATGGGGACTCATATATTTAACCTGAGGAAGTCCGTGGATCCGATAGTCCCGCTGTCATGGGTGCCAAGGTTGCTGCTGCCACAGAGATGGTTGCAGACAAATGATCCGCACGATGGTGTTGAATAAATAAAATAATGGGGGTCCAATATCCAGAAAACAAAGGGAAATAATATATAGGCTAGCTTTTATAAAGGTCACAGATTTAACATTAGGCCGTCTCCATAATGGCTGTGTAGACCTTAGTAAACATTCAGTAGGGCTCAGGAAACAAATAGGTTAACTCACTTTTGGCCTGATGAAGTTGAATTGGTGTAATTCTGGACAGACCCCACTGATGTCAGCCTGGCTGCCTTGAACTCACCCTGTCAAAACTGAGAATCTCACATCACAAATTCAACATTTCATCCATCCTTGATACTAAACAGCAGTTTCCAGGGTTGGAAGCACTAACCATTAGAGAAATTAGTAGGTTTAATTTGTGTCAAGTACTTGAAGGCAGTGGAATCTGGCATCTACATTTATTTGTACACGAAACGAGAATCTGCCTTGTGCCTGGCTCTTCTGCAGATATTAATTCAGTATTAAAAGAAGCAACACACCTCCCTTCTTTAAAAAGGGAACTGTTTACATACATAATGAAAGAGATAATGAGAGATAATGAGAGATTCTTAGGAAAACAGATGGATAGATATCAACAAAAGATAATAGCAGGGATTAAAGATGAAAACTATCAAAAATATTAAATAGATAATTTCCTCAACAAAAGACATCAAGATGTACCAATATGGAGAGCATACGGTGGTAATCATTTCCTTGTGATACAATCGCAGTGTCCTAGTAATCCTTAACCTAGGGATTACAGCTTTTCGGCCCTAGTCCTGCAGACGCCTATCTTTGTGCAGCAGCCTCAGATTCCTTAATGAAGGGAGCTTCTCAGTGACAAATGGCACTACGTGCTTGCGAGGTGACTGCTGCTTCAAGGTCACCGTTGTCACTTCCCTTTCACCATGGTTATGAAAGCCGGTGCTATCAAAAGTCAGTAATTAACAGCAAAGGAGCCTGCTAACAACCAAAATGAATGTTAGAGACCCTTTGCTGGGATAAAGCTAGGATTAAGATTTTGCCTTTGTAAGATATTCTCTGGTAAAATTCCCAACTCCTGTTTTATTGGGTCACCACACATTTGACTGTGTCCTAAGGCACATGGGTCCAATCCTACCACAGTGACACTGAGCTTTGGTGGCAGCACTGGGGAAAATGGGGCTTAGAGGGAAACTGCAGACTAAGGTCAGAGAAATCCTGAGCACTTCCTGAGGTGAAAGCACTGAGAGTCTTAGCAAAATCACAACTAATTGAAATTTAAAATTAGTGTGTCTGTAATAAGGCAGGGGCTGCATGCTTTGTGTAATGTGCTGTATAGAAAATCTGATTAATTGCAAAATGGCAGGGGCAGAAAATTTGAGCACTGGAGACAGAGACTTAGGTGAGTCCAGCCCATGGGACTTCTCTAGTGTGGGCCATCTCTCATTGCCAAAGCTTCCATAAAAGGGCACCAGGGAATTAAGATAGAAAAAGACATTACTCAGCTTTCCCCAGAGCCATCAGGTCTTGGTGTAACACTAAGTAAGGGGGCTTAGGAAATGAGCTATTTCATATGGCCATGACATGGACTCCTCAGCATCAGCTGTAGGCCTGAGGAGGCATGCCCTGACTACTCCCACTGCAGTGATCATCCCAGCACAGCCTCACCAGAGCTATGGATGCATATGGGCTTGGCTGGCTTGAGACAAACGAAGAACAAGCGGGTAATGGATCACGTGCTGAACTGCTCTGCTGAGGTCATCTGTGAATCTGGCAACCCTTGGTTTCCTGTCACCTCTGTCACACCTGCAATAAAACAAGACAGCTGAAGCTCAGCACTGTCACACTCCCTCTGCACTCCCACCAGGGACCTCTTGATACAGCGCTCTGTTTGCAGTCTGCAAAGATTTTGTCATATTTTTCCATAAAAGAAAGCAAAGAGTAGTCTCCATCTTTCCCCATGTCAGAAAAAAAAAAATATGAGAGGGTATTTTATTAACCATTACTAACTTAAAACCTTGAGATGCTCTTTTTGTCACAAAAAAAAAAGAAAAAGAAAAAGAAAAAAGAATGCAGCAATAGGCCAGACACATTACAAAAAAAAAAAACGTCTGTGGTCTACTCCTCTCCTTCAGGGTTGCACAGTCCAGATACCCAAATATTACAAAGCTCTCAGAAGGAGAAAGCTGTATGCAGCAAACCAAATATGCTGTAATAAAAGAGTATAGTAGAGACAAGGAAAGCCAGACTGGCAGACCTGTGCATCCCTAGCTCAGGGCTTGGGATCGAACTTTGAATAACCTCTGCACAGAAGGATTCATGATTCCATTTCTTTTGTTTGCATAGGAGAGAAACAGAAAAGTATATTAAAAATGGAAATAAAATGTAGTGGAGAACACCGGATGAACACAAAAAATCTATCAGAACAATGCTACTTGATATTTAAAATTATTTACATGGTGAAAGTAGAATTTATGAGGGATGCATTCAGCTGTCAGCATACGTAAACCTATATTGACTAAAATAATGTCTAAGATTCATTGCAGACATGCAGCCTCACCCCTGGGGATTAATAACCATTGGAGAGGAGCTGATGGCTCAAGGTGTAGTCAAGGACCATTAACCCCAGTTTGTCATTAAGCCCCAGAAAACGTCCCGTACCAAGGTCATTATTGCCATGATAAGCTGTAAATGAAAAACAACATAGGTGTATAGATTTTTTGTTATAGCTGATGTGGACTCAATTGATGTGTACAAAGCATGACCCAAGAATTAAGAGGCTGTCCTGCACAGGAGTCTCTCAGATTCATTTGAACCATTTCTCAGCATTTCCCTTTGCCTTTAATTAACTGCTTGCTTCAGCCTCCCTTGTCTGTTTCTGTCATACCCGAGTGAAAGGAACATTTGTTAATAGCATCTAACACCTACAAAATTTTCTTATAATGTTGAAGGTGAGATACATTCTCAGTATTCTTTCAGGAAGAGAAATAATGTTGAAAAATCCTCAGTTTCTTTCTTTTCAGATGCCCATGCCTTGATTTAGATATTTTCCTTTTTGCTTAGCATCCTATGGTAGAGGTTGCAGGAAGGATAGCGTAGTCACAGCCTGCTAGCAAAATATACACCTCTCCAGCAGGGAAGGCTAAATTTAAGAAATAACGGATGTTTTTCTCCAAGGCAGGATATAAGCAAACAAACAGAAATATGGTTCAAAAACAGCTACAGATATTAGCAGATAGGATGTAACAGATTCCGTGGCATTCTTAGGAGGTTATCCCAAGAGAAAAGATGAAGCTTACACGTATAATTGTGCTATATGTTATATATGTCTGTCACAGGTTGTGCATTTCGTATGGAAAATATTTAATGTACACATAAGAATAATCTCCTGAGTAACTGTATTTAAATCTCTTTGCTAGGAATGCAGACAAATACTAATTGACAACAAAATTCCTTATTGACTTCTGCTCTAAATTTGGCTTTATGTAAGATATTATATAATTTAGGTGTAACCCCTTAGTTTAGACCTGCAGTTTACATGGTTAATAATTTTGCTCCTTTTTGAGCTTCAGGATGAGTCTCTGGTGTTTACATTTACAATTTTACTTTTAGTTTACCATAAAAGAGCAACTATGTTCTTTATTTTGGATTGCACACACACATCACTAGGATGCCCCAGGATGTCTGCAGAGAAGGAGAGGTGGGTTTTCATCATAAATGTTTGCCTGTCCTGTCCTGTCCTGCCCAGCTGTTTATGCTTGCACTACTGTCAGCAGCTGGGAGCAACGCTTCTCTCCAGAGTAAAGAGCCTGACTTCCTCTGGTGCTTCAGTGCTTCATGGCTCAGAAAAATTGTTGTCAACAGTCTTCGTCAGATTAGGAGGAAATACCAAGGGAGAAAAGACAGCTACTATTCAGAGGGCTGGCCTGGTATGCTGTTAATTCCTTTGATGGTGAGATGTCAGTAACCACAGATCTCCAGTGTCTCACAGGGCTGATATTAAAACTGGAAAGAAAAGAAACAAGGAATGGCCTGCCTCCATCCTCCAAATGCCCCTGGAGGGAAAGGAAAGCTACCACATGCCCAGCAGAGCACTGGGGCAGAGGTCTGGGGAGAGCCAGCAGCCCACCAGCCAAGCACGGGTGGAAACGAGGATGGTGGCAGAAGAAGGATGTCACAAATAGGACACTGTGGATAATTGTCACCTGTCTAAGACTTCTCGGGGTCCTTCCTGTCTGCTCCCCCACAGCACTCAAACTTCACTGTAGGGAATCCAAAACCTCCTCTCCAAGAGCAACAGAGGTTCCTGTATCAGTGCCAGCCAGCTGAGCAAAAAATGGAGCTAAGACTGAGAAGCAGCTACTACTACGTGCTGTCAAAAAAATATAAGATTTAAGGGAGCTGCCTGGATCAGAAAGGAGAAATGCTGTCCTTCCATCTAATTTTTTTCCTCCCAGCTTGATTCCAGCCTGTAGGCCTACGAGAAATAGTGTAGGTTAAGTGGTTTCAAATCTATCCCTTGTCAGCAATAAAGGCCATGCTACAAATCACTGACAATCGTGCAGCTTCTCTCTCTTCTCTGTAACGTTCCCTGCGAAGAAAACATCACTTGGTTCACAGCTCATGGTCTGAAGCAAAAACAGAGAAACCCGAGGATAAGTTTCAGCACTAGTTATTCAGCATAACTTTGAAATTGCCAAAATGTGTTGCTGCATGATTCATTTTTGTAGATCTGCAAGTATTCTCCAGGATGTTTTCATTCCGTGCCACTTTCCTATTGCCTTAATATTGTGTTTCATGTGGTAGCTGAATTGCAGATTGACTGATGATGGTGTAGTTTGGAATTACACAATTACTAAAGCAGTGAATAAAAAAATAATTAACCTACAATAGTTACCAGTAGTATTTATACAAGTGTCACTTGCAAGGAATTTGACTAATTGTCTCTTATTGTCCTGAGGCAGGACAGCCCTAAATCCAACTTTCAGTACGATTTCAAATGTTCTGATCCCTTTGAATAGTGGCACAGTAATAAAGGTTTGCAGCCCACCCACAATATGTATGCGGTCCACTTACCATGTGTCTGCTTCAGTTTCAGTATATCATATTTGAGGTCTTGGGCTGACATACCTCGGTGTCTGCCAGAGAATTACTCCCTTTAGTTAAATATGACAAGACAGTTTGGCATCTCAGAACACAGCTTTCTAAATATGTTTCAGATGAGAACTACCTTTCCAAAAAAAAAAAAAAAAAAAAAAAAAAAGATCTTGCCTTCCAAATGCACAACTGCTTTCTGGGTTCAGGAACATACTAAAGAAATTCAATTTTGTTCTACTATGTGAGCACACAGTTCGTCCAGCTTGTATTACAAACATATGCCAGGGGAGTAACTAACCCATCACTTCTAACAGAATATCTGTTTTTCCTCAGGATTAGAATTCAGTTACTTTACCTCAGATTTTGTGACATTAAAAAAATCCTATGCTCTGCCTCAACTATATCTAGTTTTTACTGTTGCTTTTATTAGTATTTGCTTAAATTAACTTGGGAAATAAACACAGAGGTGTGGTACCTATTACCCACTATATGCCAGGTACAGAAATTGACACACAGTCATAAAAAGAGGTATGGGTGGTGTGTTGGAGGAAGAGAAAGTGGACAATTATGCCACCATCATTGTTATCTGACCTCAAATCTACCCCTGTGCTGCAGGTATTGGGTATCCAGCACCTTGCATCCTTACCATCCTCACATCAAGAACCAGGAGGAGACAACAGGAGCATCCCCTCTGTTCAGGATGCAGCCAGAGCTGCCTGAGCCGAGAGAATCACATCCCTCTGGAACCACTGGTTGAAGGTAGACCCCGAGTAGGGCTCCACAGCTCTGATCCTAGGAAAACACAGGCATTGAATTCTCCCAAATGATTGTCTCACTTCAATTCAAGTATTAGGTTTTCATTCAGCAAAGTTCTCATACAGTTGGACTTTGATTTATTTGGTTGGGTTATTTGCCTGAAAGGAATAATCTCGCATCTTCTAACAGTTGTGATTTCTCTGCTTCATTGATTAAAACACCTCTTTTTCACTATTTTCTCTTCAGCCACACACCCCACCCCCACTAATTAAATAGCTCAAATCCTCACAGCCATAAGACTTCAATGGCTCAATAACATCCTGAGTCAACGTGTTGCAAAGCTGCTTTTTAATTCATTCTTCATGCAAATGATATACAATTAGACCCAGTTAATCTGCATTCCTTCTGCAAACGCTATTGTTAATAGGATTTAAAAAAAACCCTTCAGCTTAACAAATCAATGGCACATACACGCTATCAGATCAGTTACTCCTTAAACCTTTTGGACGGCCAGACATATGGGGGAAAACAGTCAACGATTACAACAAGGCATTGCAAGAGTTCTTTATGGTGCCTGAGATATCTGACTTTAAAACTTTCTGCCCCATTTCTATCAGCATCACTCACCACACATCTTGGACAAGGAAAGAGACACTGATGTCATCTATCTGGACTTCAGTAAAGGCTTTTGACACAGTCCTCCATAACATCCTTCACTCCAAATTGGAAAGATATGGATTTGATGGGTGGCCTATTTGATGGATGAGGAGATGGTTACGAGATCGTACCCAGAGAATGGTGGTCAATGTCTCAATGTCCAGATGGAGATCAGTGACAAGTGGTGTCCCTCAGGGGTCAGTACTCTTTAACATCTTCATCAATGACATTAGCAGCAGGATCGAGTGCACCCTCAGCAAGTTTGCATAAGACACCAAGCTCTGTGGTGAGGTCCACGTGTCTGAGGGACGGGAAGCCATCCAGAGAGTCCTCGACAGGCATGAGCAATGGGCCCAGGTGAACTTCATGAGGTTCAACAAATCCAAATGCAAGGTCTTGCATCTGAGTCATGGCAATCCCCACTATCAGTACAAGTTCTGGGATATAAGGATAGAGCACAACCCTGCCAAAAAGGACTTGGGGGTACTAGTGGATGGCAAGCTGAACATGAGCCAGCAGTGAACTGTACCCTGGGCTGCATCAAAAGAAGCATGGCCAGCAGGGCGAGGGAGGTGATCCTGCCCCTCTACTCTTCGCTGATGAGACCTCACCAGGAGCACGCATCCAGATGTGGAGCCCTCAGTATAGGAGATATGTGAACCTGTTAGAGCACATACAGAGGAGGGCCACAGAAATGATCCAAGGGATGGAACACCTCCCCTACAAGGACAGACTGAGAGAGCTGGGACTGTTCAGGAGAAGAGAAGGCTCTGGGGAAGACATAATAGTGGCCTTTCAACCTCTAAAATGGGGCTAGATGAAAGAAGGGGATGGACTCTTTAGTAGGGTTTGCTCTAATAGGAGAAGAGGAAATGGCTTCCAAACTAAAAGAGAGGAGATTTAGATTGGATATAAGGAAGAAGTGTTTTTTACAGTAAGGGTGGCAAGGCACTAATACAGGTCACCCAGGGAGGTGGTGGATGCCCCATCCCTGGAGATATTAAAGATCAGGTTGGACTAGGCTCTGAGCAACCTGACCTAGCTGTAGGTGTCCCTGTTAATTGCAGTGCAGTTGAACTAGATGGCCTCCAAGAGTCCCTTCCAACTCAAACAATTCTATGAGTCCATGATCCCCACAAGAGAGGAAAGGGGAGGAGGGATATAAGGAGAAGGGGTCAGACCTTGGGGGCATTTATTAGAGACTGCAAAGGGCTGGGCATTCCCCACAGGCACTGCTTTAGGACAGGTTTTTATCTGTTAATAAAGAGCACTGATGAAATAAAGGGAAAAAAAAAACCACATTTCCAGCTCAGCAGCCAGGCTATCATGGAGGGCTGCTGTTTTGTGTCTTGCCAGAGAAATTCTGGATATGCTGACAGATATTTCCAAGTTTCACTTCCAGCTCAGGTGCCCTGATAAGCCTCTCAATGGAAAAATGTCTCTCCCCTGGCCCTTGACCCAAGGTGAGATGCAGATGCTCAGGACCTCCAGGCACAGGCTCTGCCTTCCTCAGGAGGTAGAAGAGGACTACAAGGTCTTTCCTTGCAGGTGAGGTGTGTGGGGAAGAGCTACAGTTGTTACATATAGGTGCTACTCTTTGGTAGCCTGCAAAGCATTAGGGTTGGATGAGGATTGCCAAGGTAGGAAGGATCCCAAATGTGAGTTTTGAAATGCCCATTGTTTATGCCACATGGCACACTGATAAAGCTACAGTATCAAAATTCTCTCTATACAAGCCCTGAAAGAAGCAAGGTACTCAAACCTTCTCCTTGCTGAATCTGCCTTTTCATTCTGTTTTGTCTCTCCAGTCAGTACGGGCACCAACTGTGATGAGGGCCCCAGTCCATCTGGAACTATTCATTTGGGTCACCAGATGATCTGGACTTTCAATCTCTGCCAAACTTGTCCTGATTTGCACAAGGGATCTTATGTAAAAAGGCTGTGTATCCCAAGACAAATCCCCTCTTGTCACAGCTATATCAGATATACTCACAGGCATCTCACACTGGGATGCTGCAACCTTCTGCAATCAGAAAATATTATCCTTCATTATGCATATATCTTCCAGTACAAACACGACAACTACTGATGTGCCTTGACAGCTTGCCTCTCTCCTTCTCCCCCAGTATGACGCCAAGAGATGAGAAGCAGGCTCTCGGGGAAAAGCTTGCATGAAAAGTGATAACATGAAAATATGTCAGCATTCCTGAAAAGCATTCAGGCAGCGTCAGTCAACAGAGCTGCCTGCAGGCCTAAAAAAAGCATGCAGTGCTTCTCAGCCCTCACCACCTGGCAGCTGCATCTCAATCACACGGGGAGGCTGTGGCCTCAAAGGACCTGGCCAGTTTTTCCCTTCCAGCCAGGAGCTATGCAGGGCAGCAGAACAGGTAGGTCATTTCTGGTGATGTTATTCAGTAATTGGATGGGGCAGTGACCTCCATATTTTATTAAGCTTTCCGTCTGCTTTCAGAGCAAAGGTGAGACTTGTTCCACCAGCACCACCGCTCACCAAGGCCAGCAGGGTCCTGCATGTCCATGGCCACCCCAGCCCAGCAGTCATGACTGCCTTAGTCCTCATGGCCTGCAAAACGTATGGACTAAACGGTCATGAAAAATGGCTTAGTGGAAGTGGGTTATGTGCAAACTCCAGAGAACAATATTAACTCTCCATCCTCCAGTCCCGATATCATCATGCTGTGCTACCACATTTCTTCTCAATAGACACAAGAGTTTCTCTGTTCTTCCCCACCTCACCTTTGGTGAACCTGCTGCTTCCTTTCACTAGTCACACCTATTTGCAAGCAATGCGTGATGATACAGTGGGAATTTTATACCTCTGTGGCATGTCTGAACTGAAGCTGTTGTTTTAAAGCTGGCTGCAGTGGATCCACAATGCCCTCAGGCACAGCATCTGGCATTACAACATCCGCTAGCGCAACTCACCCAGGGCTTCTACCATTGTGTTATAAGGAAGAAATCTTAGTGAAATCAGGACTAACGGAACCTGTGAACCCAAGGGGCCTTCTCATACTCAGTCCTGTCCTTCCTTTTGGAACCAGAAGTGTGCTAATGACAATTGTACTCAAGCAGGTAATAATTAGTTCTCTCCAGATCGCAAAGGCCCTGCTCTAATTACAAACACTAACTGCAAACCCCAAGCAATTCCACTAAAACCAACTGAATATCCCAGTTTTCCCTGGTGAAAGTAACTGCAAGATTTGGCCCTAAAGTCCTTTTTTTTTTCCTTTCTCATTAAAACCAAAAGGCAAAGTCTCCAGAAGATCAAACCTTGTTGCAAAGCATTAATATCCGAGGATATAGCAAAAGAGGTGGATGACACTATCTGGATGACACTAATGCAGTGGAGGGGTTTGTGGGCAGCCCAGAAGTATCCAGGGTGTGCAGGGGCTAATGTTCCCTTGACGTTAGCCTGGCATTTTTGAAGTTGACATCTCTCCCTCCCCCTCACTGTTTCAGTGTAGGAGGAGCTCTGCTTGCTTTACCAGAACTGTCTGCAGATGTGCCTTTTTTTTGTTCTATGCTTGTACAGTCGCAGGGACAGGGACTTCACCACATCACTACAGTTAGTGAGAAGAGTACCAGGTCTGGCTCTGGGTGGAAAGAAAGGAAAACACCTCAACAGAATTCTTTACCTCTCATCATCCTTGTTACAGATTCTTCTACATAGGGTTAGCTAATATTGGAGTCTACAGAGATTACATATAAGCGCTCTCAGCCCATAATTATTATATATTGATAGGCAGTCTGCTGCTTCTCTCTCTTGATGGATAATGTCCAATAAGAATTTCAATTAGGATCATTGAAATGAGTCACACCATCAAAGAAGAAATGTTGGGTTTAATAGCAAGAGAAAAATAGGAGTACAGCAAAAAATGTGCTTCGGTGTTGATCAAAAGCCAAGAATTTCTTCTTGAAAAGCTGGTTTAATTATTGCAGGTCTCCAAAATTGGCTTCAGCATTGCACAAAAAAAAGTTTTGAGTATTTGTAAAATAAACATATTGAGGTCCTTTTCCTCTTTTGAAGCATCTCCTTGTGATCATTTTCCTTTTCCTTGTGATCATTTTCCTTTTCCTTATGATCAGATTACTTTCAAAAAAACATCAGATACAAACCTATCTTAGGAAACATTATGTTCCTGTGCGCAAAAAAAAAAAAAAAAAAAAAGTCTCTGGGAACTCTCCTCAGTTCTGGTTCTGGGCTCAGCTCTTCATTCATCTACAACCTGCTGCCCTTAAGCTGACAAAACTTACTGACCTCCATATGATTCCTTTCTTCTAGAAGAAAAAAAGTACAGGATCTTGCCCTGTGCTGTGACAAAACAGATCACAAGCTAAAGGATGGGAGGCCTGGAAACAGATCGTCAGTGGAAAGCAATCATGGAGCCTGAAGTGACCTGAAATCGCTCTTGCATGGGAATGTCTCCTTCAACCCATCTCCTGCAATGTGTCCTCCATGCATGTCATCAGCTCTGTCACTTTCATGCAGGGAATTACTAATGGGCTGGGATCTCTTCTTCTCCCCCTGCTGCCCTTTCAAGCCGGTCACGGCCATCCTCATAAATCTGCCAGGATGCTGACAGCCAGACTGCAGCTCACAGGGGCTCAGGGGACGTTGAGTGATATTCCTTCTGTTTCAGCTCTTTCTAAAACAGCCAGTGATTTAGGAGGAAGAGTTTCTTTTTACTTGTTTGAATTTAAGAAAAAAAGAGAAAAGAGAAGAAAAAGCAGCACGAGGTACAAAAAGTGAATACGAAATATAGTGGCTCCATGATCTTCTGGGCTGAAATGACTGCAAGTGCAGGATTTGTCCCTGGAGAAACAGGCTTTCCAGACAGTGAAAAGAACAAAGAGTAGCAAAAAATGGACCAGGGAACTCAACTATTTGCCCGTGGGTTTGATACAATGTCACACATGCTTTACCACTACCCAATGTATTGTCAATGAAGAGCCATTTATTTATATTAGAACATGTTGATAATGAATGCTTGTAGCAGATAACAGTCTCAAACCAAAACAAGGTCTTCTGTTCACTCTAATCCCCTTGGTTTTATTTCAGCAAAGACTATCTGTAGTTTTCTTTTAGTTTCTTCACTGGATCGCTGAGCTGCTGCCAATTCTAATCACATTGGCTCACACCAGTCATTATTTCTATTATCTGAATGATTCTAAATGACCCTGTCTTTAGCATGAAAAGACAGTTTGATGTTATCTGAGGGACCAAGCAAAGCCAACACACATAAAGGCAGTCTGAGCAAAAAAACAGTGTGCCACTAAGGGCTTGTCACATGAAAGCAGCCTGGAAATCAGTATATAGATCTGTCGTGCTGATGTAGGTAGAGCAGATCATTGCCATGTCACTCATGGTAAGTGCCATGATGGATGATTCTCTGAAGGCTGGGAGGTTACGTGTGGGCAAATTCTCATATGCTGGCCTCTATCCAGGTATATCTTGACAGTGCAGAACTGGAATGAAAACCTTGCAGAAATAGGCACTTTAGAGTATATGACAGCTTTAGATTTTCCACATTATCACAACAAGAGTTGAAGTAAGAAGGTAAGTGGAAAGTGATCACTTCTAAGGATAAAAATAGTTGGTAGCATTGAAAATTTATGAGAAGACTCATATGCTTGAAATATTAATGGCAAGCCTATAATATTATAATCTTTATAAATGTTAGGATAGAGAAAGAGAAAATGGGAGAAGAAGCATCTTGTATTCTACAAAATGCCATGCTCCACACCAATGAGCCAATTATCTTTAAATGATAAGAGAGAAAAGCACAAAGGTACAGTTTCATGGCTCTGGCAGATCATCAGTTTGGACAGGGGATAAGCAAAGCAGCTTTCTAAGTACCTATCTGTAATGCATGAACATATGAGATAATTTGAACACAACCAGGAAGAGATCTCAGCATAGTAATTCTGAACAAGCCTTTAAATTTTTAAGGGACAACTTTTTAAGTCAAAGAGTGATTCATTGAACATGAGGAATTTCTATCCTGGAGCTCCTCCTGACAGATAGAGGAGAACTGAGAACTAATGAGATTGCTTAGACATAAGCAACATTGATTTAGTTACTCTAGTTTTATGCAAACAACATGAAGTCCAAAACAATAATATAGATACTTGAGATTTTAAAGGGAACATTTCTCAACATTGACAATGGTTATGAGCCCAGCTGGCTTAGAGAATGAATTGAAACAGAAAATTTTAAAAAATAATCAAGAACTGCTGGAGGATGCTGGCTCCAGAAACTTCAGTCAAAACAAAAGGCCACACTGCTTCAAAAAACAACGTTTTAGGAGGAAAACAAAAACAGATACAGATAAAGAGAGATGTGTATGTAAACTAGATACATACAAATTAAAGGCCAGAAAGCACAGGAAAAATATTTCTTAGCAGACTAAGTCTACAACAGGTGAAAGTATCAGGAAGAGATAGAAATGACCGCTCACATTTCAAAGATGGAACCCTCAATTCGGAGAAGAGATAACTTCAAGAAAGACTTGAATAGAAAGGTCCATAATCAATTGAATGTGTACTCCCATCTCAGGACTGGAGAAGAAATAGCAAAGGAGACTTTCAGACATCTGAGGGAATTAGGGTGAAAGCGGTACATATTTGGCACTGTGTCCACTTCTGGCGTCCTTATTTCAGAGAGACGGATAAACCAAGAGGCTTCACCAAACCTGTGAGAAGTTAGGGATTTGAGAAACATGTTTTAATGTGGAGGACTAAGGAGTTTTTTACTTATTTACACCAGCCAGTTTTCCACAAGGGAAATGACTAGAGGTTTAAGTGTCTCTGGATGTGTGCATGGACAGTAATTGCTTCAGTAAGGGCCTGGGCTTGTCTGGGCTCTCTCAACATTACTGTAATGTAAGGAAAGGCGGCACACTGATCTGTCTTTCCATTCTTTGACTCAGGTCCAGCAGTTGCTGCACAGACTTGGGAATGTGGCTTCTGAGCAAGCCAAATTCTGCAAGATGTCTTGAACAGAGGAAAAACAGCCAGGTAATAACTCCTAGGGCTTCAGGACTTTGCCCATTCCTCTGGGAGGTCCTGTGCTAGTCAGCAATTAGGGCAAACTCCCTTTTCCTCATCAATGTATACACACATGCGCACACACTGAACATCTTTATTGAGCTCTGCTGAACCCGGACTTTTGCTAAAGTTGGAAATGCCAGCAAAATCCATCATGTTTTCCACTGTTCTGTCTTCTCCGTAATGGTTTTACTCCGCTTATGCCACAGTAGCTTGGACTGCCCAGTAGAGGGGAGAGCTGCTGGGCTGGGGAGGCTGCCGAGGAAAGGCAGCCCTGTGCTTAAAGTTCACAAGGAGCACAGCACAGAAAGGATGGGGCTGAAGGCAAGCCAGCTGCAGCACAATCCCAGGCACAAGCTGTTTATTAGGGTGAGCGTAAAGCACTCCAGAAGGGCAAGACTCAGTGTTCCTCCTTTTGATCCTATTATCATATGACAACATGATTAAAGACAGGGTAAAGGCAAGGCCCTCGTGGAAGAAGCAAAGGGGTGTCAAACCACTAATGGAAACTGTCACAGAGGAGACGGAAAGTTTAAAGAAAACATGCCCCTCTCTCCCCCCGGGGCAGGGAGAGAGGGGATCCCAGTGCCAGCGGAGGCTGCACACAAAGGCAGAGCAATAAAAACAAGAACATAGCACAGAACTCAGAAAAGTAAATGTGGTGTCAGCTCCTCCTTTGTCATCTGTGTGTCCTGGGAAACCAGATGACAGCAAAGATTGGCTGCACAGCCCTTCTGGACACACCACTTGCACATAGGATCAGTTTCTCTGGGTCCTAAACTCATTTTAGGTTTTCTTTGCAGCCCTCAATCCCACACGAAGGAACAGTCTCAGCCTGAGCTCCTCTACCTCTCACCACAGAGGAATGGCCATGCACAGGCAGTCACTTATTCGGGTACAATACCAGCCACTGGAGTCCAGTTCCTGGGTGGTGTAGAGCTCAGTCCAGGCTTCCAAGAAGTGTGCCTGAGCTAAGTGCCCCAAACACCCACTACAGAATCATACAGACATGGTCCAGGGGAGTCTATCCTATGTGAGGAGTACTTCTGACATTCCTTTCTCAGACCATTCAGTCTCAAAATCTGCATCTTTTATGGTGGCATTCTCTCCTCTGTCTCCAGGGCAACAAGCCAACATCTGCAGATGAGATGCTTTCTAAATTAACAGTAATAACAGCAAGATCAAAATTCCCCTCTTGTATGGTCATTGTGCCTTCACTTCTCTTCACCCCACTTAAAACCTTTGTTGATGCAAAGGTATGACAAGACCAGTGAGCTTACAGTATTAAGGGAAGCATTAGAGGGGAAACTGTATCATTAAAATGTACCAAGCTCTACTTACTTAGAGTGCTCTTCCTTCTCTCTTTCTGCGTGACTTCTCCATAACATTTCTCTTTTCCATTTTCATTCCCCATTTTCTCTACTTCCTTTCCTTAATTTCCCCAGAACCTTGTTTTTTGTAGAATCACAAAATGGCTTGGCTTGGAAGGGACATCAATGGTCACCTAGTTCCAACCCCTGTACAGTAGGCAGGGATGCCTCCCGCTAGACCAGGCTGCCCAAAGCCTCATCCAACCAGGTCTTGAACTTTCCTTCCCTGTTCGAATCCCTTCCTTCTACTCTCTCCACCCTCTTGACTCTCTTCCCCCTTTCCATTCCACCTGAGGTTGGATCTTATCTCCAGTTTCACCCTTTCTCTAGAACAGTAGGTTGTGTAACTTTCTGATGTTACTGTGATTGCTTCCTCTGAGGATGCAGTTGCTTGAAAAACTTATTTTACCTGGCTTTGTCTTCAGATAACTGAAACATAGGAAGTCAATAGGGGTGTCAGTTAAAAGACCACTGCAGTGCAGGGGAAATTCAGCCGTGTTTCTGCTTCTCTCTCCCTCAGACCACAAGTGCACTAGAGCCTATATCCAGGAGTACAAATCTCCCTTTGTCTCTCTAGCCACAAAAAGTGAACAAGAATGAGTTCTGGACGATTTTGACACTGACACTGCCCCTGTGAAAAACAAATTCACTGTAAAGTGGTGTTCGTTTCCATGAATGAAACAAGCAGCCAACTGTGAAGTTTGTTACAACCCTGAACTACCAGTGGTAGAATCAGCAACAATATGGAAAAGAAAAATAAAGAAGATAGTGGAAAGCTGTCAAAATTTGATTATTTTTAAAGGTGAGATATTAAATTTATATATTTTTTTAAACTTTAATAGAATTCTCCCCTATTTGTTCCCATGAGCTCTATATCAGCCATGTCTTCTGGAGATGTAGAACATCTGGATACTCATTTCCCATTTATTTCCCACTGGAGCTTTAAAAACTCAATTTTGAGGTATGCAGTACAGCCTATTTTCTTGAAATGACAAGGCAGGGCTTTCTCCTTCCAGTACTCAGAGAACATTTACTTCACTTCTTCCCTCTGCTGTCTGTTGCACTTTCCAAAAGGTGGGCTGTCATTGATGCTAGCAGTGTTTCAGATACATGGAAAACATTCACTGCAAGTGCAAACACTGTTGGGATGCAAAGTGGCTCTGTGCACAAGCATGTGATAGGTAAAAAGTGACTAGAGGTGCAATAACTTGGGAGGGATATGAGGGTAATGACTGGAATGGCCTCCACAGAGGAATCAACTGTTGCTTCAACATGGGGACCTGAGCAAGGCTCTCTTCCCTGCCCAAGTCTTAGCAGAAGTGGGACCAGCATTGCACCCTTTTGTTTCCTAAGGTGGCCTCTTCAGAGGAACACTCTGGCACATGGAAGAAATGAAGGAGGGAAGGAGGGAAGGAGGGAAGGGAGGAAAGGAGGAAAGGAGGAAGGGAGGAAGGGAGGAAGGGAGGAGGAAGGAAGGGAGGAAGGAAGGGAGGAAGGAAGGAAGGAAGGAAGACAAGCAGAAAAAGCTCTGGTTATGCAATAAGCTAAATTTCAATTGTGCTTTCTTTTACATGTATCCCACCTTTAGAGATTTTTTTCTCTTTGGATGGAAAATTGGCAGTAGGATAAGCACTCTAAACCCACTCTCCTTTCATTTTTCATGTCTTACGGGTGTGCAGATCCAGTGAATGCTAATGCTCTTCTTCAGGCTTACATATGATGCCATTGAGGGAAGACAGATCCCCAACACAAGAAATATCCTTTCAATCATCTTTGTAATAAAGCTTTCAGGTCTGCCTGTCATAAGATTCTACAAGATTCTCCATTTGCCAAACAGATACAAACAGCATTAAGACATATTTCATTTTGAGAAAAATTTGTAATGAAAGAAATAGAGTGTTAGGAGAACAGGTTTTTCAGGAAAACCTGTTACCAAAGTCACATGCTGCTTCTCTGATACAGTCAGCAATGTTTCAGATGAATGTCTTGTTAACAGTAAAGCACCTGAAAATGTATGTATCTCATATTTGATGTCATTTCCTTTGATGAGATGTTGCAAACAGGACATTTTAGTTTCTAACATACACCACGCAGATCTGGCATTGGAATTTGGCATCATGACAAAGCATATCAAATGTTACTGCCTTGCTAATACCCTTTTGGGATGGTATTTTTATTATTTCCTAAGCTCATCTTCAGTGGGAGCTTGGCACCCAGGCCACCTCTAATGTGCTGTAACACAACTGCTGGTAACTAGCGAAAGCCTCCATTGAAAGTGTGGCACTTTGGGTCACTTATGCATGTTCCTCAGTATTATGGGGAAGGCTGCGGCTGACTTGATGACAAAAAGGCTGATTGCAAAGAGCCTGGGGAGCAAATCTGGCTTTGCTTGGCAATCTGCTCGAGGCTCTTCTGGTGCTCAGCTCTGCACGCTTGGAGTGAGGAATTGGCACAGGGGCATTAGGGTAACCCTTCACATGCTACTAGCAGGATTAAAGGAGAGATGTGATGACAGCTAGAGCTGGGATGGCTATTTTTAGCAAGTCATATAGTCAACATTTTTCAGTTCTATTCCTACTCACAAATTGTTTGCAAGGATTGCTTGGCTTTTATGATTGTGTCTATTACCAAAGCCATTCAGTCAGCGCTCCAAGCATATTCTGGTCAATACATGACTGGAAACTATAGTCTGAATATGTACAAACTGTTTGTTTGCTGAAGCTGCTGGAGAGGTTGGTTACCACAGACATGCTATATTGTTCCCACACCAGATGACTTCAGCAGCTGTCCAGAGGAGCACATGGGTCAAAGACAGGAGGGCAAGAACCTGCAGTGAGGATGAGGAACTAATCTGGCAAGCCCAGAAAAAAGTGAGCAAGTGTTTGATTTAAAATTAATTTTCTGTCCTCACATTCATGCTGCGGGTTTCTGTGTACCGTGTGCTTGCAGTCAGAACAACAAAATTTTTCACTTCATCTGGCTGGTCCTCACCAACCAACCATCTCCGAATATTCTCACCAGGTGGTCTGCATAACTACTTGACAAGGGAGCCCCAGGAAACCAACTGGCTTCTTCCCCTCCAAAGCAGAGTGAAGAGCCCAAGATTGACCCCAGCAGACAACAGTCATAGAATCATAGAATCACCAAGGTTGGAAAAGACCTCCAAGATCATCTAGTCCAACCATCTACCTACCACCAATATTTCCCCACTAAACCATGTCCCTTAGCATCCCATCTAAACATTTCTTGAATGCCTCCAGGAACAGCGAGTCCACTACCTCCCTAGGCAGCCTGTTTCAGTCTCTGACCACTCTTTTGGAGAAGAAATTTTTCCTATTATCCAATCTGAACCTGCCCTGGTGCAACTTGAGGCCATTCCCTCTCATCCAATCACTAGTTACATGGGAGAAGAGCCCATCCCCCACCTCATCACAACCTCCTTTCAGGTAGTTGTAAAGAGGTATAAGGTCTCCCCTGAGACCTCTCCTCTTCTTCAGACTAAACAATTCCAGCTCCCTCAGCCGCTCCTCATAAGGCCTGCACTCTGGACCCCTCACCAGTTTTGTTGCCCTTCTCTGGACATGCTCCAGAGCCTCAATGTCTTTCTTGTAGTGAGGGGGCAAAACTGAACACAGTACTCGAGGTGCAGCCTCACCAGGGCTGAGTACTTGGGGATGATCACCTCTTTGGTCCTGCTGGCTACATTATTTCTTATAAAAGCCAGGATGCCATTCGCCTTCTTGGCTACCTTGGCACACTGTAGGCCCATTTTCAGCAGAGCATTGACCAACACCCCCAGGTCCATTTCCTCCACACAGTCTTCCAGCCACTCTGTCTCAAGTCTGTAGCACTGCCTGGAGTAGTTGTGGCCAAAGTATAGGACCCTGCATTTGGTCTTGTTGAACTTACGTCCATGCTCTACTTAGAACCTCCACTATCACCCTGCATCTTTGTCTCCCATGCCAGTAGCAAGATTTTCCTAACCTACATCTCTCCTAATACACAGTAAATCAATACTTCTCCTCTATTAACCTCACATACCCAAGGTCTGCTATTATGGTTTCCCTTCAGGCTTGGCTTCTCTAAACATCTCCTTCTCTAAACAGTTCCTCTAACTTGTCCTGACTGGTTGTATCTACGAACCCTTTCATCAGTCCTGTTGCTCTCCTCGGCACTTCCTCAGTGTTGGCTAGATATTTTATCAAAGCTCAGTTTTGCCTGCATTTTCATTTTCTTCTTCTAAACAAGTTCCCTCCTCATGTGACTCACACCACAACTGCCACATCATAAGGTGCTAGTGGAAAGAGAGGAGAGGCTTCAACCTGTTACAACAAATATGCCCTGGGTGCACTCTACCTATAAAATTGTATTGTATGCATTTTCTTTTCCAAGATTTGCTGTGCCCTGAATCTTTTATTCTGTTATTCCTATGTATGATAAATGTAACCCAAATTCATTTTTAATACTCAGTTGTAAAACTCTGGAAGTCAAATAGCAGAACTTGCATGCTCATTGTCTGTCATTTTAAAGGATTCTTTTTCCTTTTTAATAAGCATGCTTGCATTTTTGCACCTCTATTCATTCTGGGTAACTGGCACTGAATGCATAGACCTAATGTATAA
Organism: Numida meleagris; assembly: GCF_002078875.1. Lineage (NCBI taxonomy): Eukaryota > Metazoa > Chordata > Aves > Galliformes > Numididae > Numida > Numida meleagris. Next base: position 41,172,885 of record NC_034411.1, on the reverse strand, counting down.
ATAACCATAGCACAAAACTCTAATTTCCTTGTACTGGTTTTGCCAAAAAGAAAAAGAAAAAAGAAAGAAGAAAAAAGAAAAAGGAAAAGAAATCCCCCAGCTCAATAAAAATATCATAGAATACAAATTATTGCAAAATTCTACTTATGAAAAAGCAGAAACTGGCTCTTGCCCATTCATTTTGTTTTCATTCTTCTCCCTGCCCTCCTCTTGAACTTTACATGGCTTTTTTTCCCATCCACCTTTGTCAGTGATGGGAAATTTCTAATCCAACATACTGGATTCATCCCTATTTGAAAATGAAAAGGAAACACATTTGCAGTGAGATACACTGAGGGGCATTTGTTAAAGCCAAGGCAGAGTAGCAAAGTTCACGTCCCAGCAGCTAGACTGGTGGTGAGAGGTAACTGCATTTTTCCCTATTTTTCCCAATGGCTCATTACAGCTGAGGTCAGATCTGTCAAACATAACCACATTCGCCAGGGCTAGGAAAAAAAAAGTTAAACACCCCATACTTGGATGTGAGGGCTGTGCATCCCTTGTGCATTGTTTGGGGCAAGCCTTTCACAGAGGCGCAGACATTGTGAAACGGGGTCAGGAAGGTAGCAAGCCAGCTGCCTGACATCCTTTAGACTGCTTCTTGTGACCAAGGAAAGAGCAGTGGCTTCAAGAAGTTTTCAAACACAAGTAGAGAGCTTCTCCAGGGAAAATCTCAAGCTTGAGTCGGATTTCAGTCTTGCCACAGGCTGGGGTATTTGTTAGCATCAGTGTCACCTTGAGGCTTCAACAGGCCCCCTTCTGATTTCCATGGAGAATGGAGGAGAGCAAACCCAATCCCTCTGCCCTCCTTCAGAGCTGGCAAGTCCAAACTTTAGCTGATATCCATCAGTCCAGCACCACTGACCTGGCAGCTATTATGGTATGCTATTATGGTATAGGTGGTATTATCCACCTGGGTCAAACATTGCCTGCAGCCTGGCAGCTTCCAGCCCAGGGTGACTCCATCAAAGTTGGAGAGGGCTTTGTGCCGGTCTAACAAAGAACAGACACAGCTTCGGCCGGCCTTAATGAGCTGATGCTGATCATGTAACTGTCTTATTGAATTTGCATTTCATTAGGAGACTTCATTTGAACCACAGCTGTGAATATCTGAGGGCCTGATTGTGTCTATGGATACTAATTTGTTCACGGAAGACAAGGAGGATGGTGAGCTGCAACCCCGACCCTTTTCGCATCGATCAGACAAGATCAGATTCTCCTGAAAAGTAATGTCAGCACTACACTAACAACATGTTCATGCCGTTATAATCTGGTCAAAATTGCACTTCCTTCCTTGAGTTTTTCCTGGTGGACTTTCTTCTTCACACACTGTAACTTTGTGAAGTCAATAAAACCCACAGGATGGGAATATGCCAGTGGGGGAAAACAGGCCACCTCCAGAATGAAATGCTATCATTCATTAGTTGATTTCCTACAGAAGGCTGTGTGAGTATCCCTGTCGCCATGCAAACCAGATTACTACACCATAACATTTTGTAGGAATTCCACATCTTTTAATAATGGAGAGACTGCAGCCAGCTTCCACAGGCCTTCGGAGGCAGGCAGTAGACAGGCAGGACTATTTATTGTAAGCTTTACAGAAAATACATGAACCGGAGGGGTCTGAGCAGGAAAGAGTGTCAGTCATCGAATCTCTCAAGTATTGCTGAATTTGAGGTGATCCCAAACAAAAAAAACTTTTGTTTTCTTTCCCTAGGCTGCATATGTAGGAATTTAGTCTGCTTCAGCATTCCCCAACCTTAGATTAAGCATTAGAGTTTAATCCAGAAATGAAACAGTTAAAAGCCAAGATTTACGATAAGCAGATGGCAATTCTTGCTGCTTACTGGTAAAACCTGTTTGTATTAAAAATATCTTAATGTTTCCATTGGAACCTACTAATTAAGAGACTAAACTGTATTTTTTTCAGATGCACGTGAGTGAGAGCTCACACACATACCTGGCACTCCCATTTTCAAATTCCACCTAGAGCCTGGCTGAAAATACATGCACTGGTTGTCTGGTCTTCTCCTCCATGTGTTGGGTGGGAATTTGCTGGATGGCTGCCTTATGAGCTGTCAAGAATAAGAAATTTTCACCTTATTACCAGGAGAAACAGAAAACTGCTGGCAAATGCAACTATTTTTCAGAAAATTATTTTACTGGGGAGTGGAATCTACCTTTAGCAATGAAGCTATTGAAGCCCTGCCAGGCCTGTAAGGTGATAGCACATCACCAAGATTTTATTCTCAAGCTAGCATTAGTGAGATTATTTGATTAGGAATTGTCCTAAGCAAGCACAGTAGTAGGATGGAAAATGTTAGTTCCTTTCCCTCCTTAGTCAACTGGTCATTTTCCTCTATCAAGAGCAATGACTATTGGCATGAAAGGCTTTCCAGTGTGTAACTGGTCAGCCTTTTGCTGCAGTCCCAGGAGCCTTTTCCTATAAAGAGGGAAGCCAAACTTCCTTCACGGATGCTGCTGTACTCCAAGTGTTGCCTCTGACACTCAGAGGCTGTAAGTGGATCTGGACAACTCCCCAGAGGACTCCAATGTTTATAAACTAATAAAGGATCTGATGTTGCAGTCTGAAAGCCAGATGCAGCCTCTGCTGAAAAAAAAAAAGAAAAAAACAACAACCACTTGAGGCTTTTCTCTCCCTGTTCACCGATCCTGCTTTGCCATTCAGAAGGGTTCAGAGTGGAATCTGGCCCACACTACTTACATCAGTGTTTGGGACAGTTTAATAGGAAGGGCATGCCTGGACAAGTCAAAAGCCATGATTTTAAGCAAGCCTTGCAGTAAGGAAGGATTGTGCTTTGCGTTGCCACCAGCCAGAGGGTGACTACCCAGGTGAGTACTGGTGCCCGACAGCTGCCTGACAGAGGAAAAGCATTGGCTTCAACCAGCAAATCTGATCAAGTGTTGCAATTCTCAATGTATCTGATCATCCTGAGTCTACAAACTCTTGCCCAGTGCCTCTTCCTAGGATATTTCCAGTCCTATCTGGTACTGCTGAAATCATTGATGACGCAAGGACAGCTTTTGATTTAGATTTTCAGTGCTACAATCTCTGCTTCCCCAGCTGAAACTAGAAATTGCAGAGACCCATTTAAACAAGCAAACAAATAAAAAATATAAACTGTTCCAGCACTCCTGAAAAGTTCAGTTCAAGCCTGATCAGGGACTTGGCAAGAGACTGAGAATAGCTTTTGTTTTGTTTGAATCAACCCCGAAACCCATCCCACAGCAAAACTCATTCTCTAATGAGTTTCTTACGAGTATTGCTTTTTGGTGCCTGCAGATGATAAGGGATGGGGAGAAGAGATGTCTCACTGCCTCAGCTCTGGTGGGGTTTCTCATTTTTTTCGTCACTTTTTGAAAGAGGTGGTCAGTGTTCAGGAGTCACCCAGTAAACCTTGGGAGAGCTCCGGTGAGGGGCCCTGGGACAGCGGGGTCTCTCCAGAGACAGCTCTGGTGCCGTTCTCCACTGGGATCTGCAGGGGAGGCTAAAGTAGCATGACTGGCCACAGAGGTGCTGTGGCCTAGAAAGTTCCCAGATGCCCCACTGCAGCCCACTGAGACATAAATCCTACTGCACCCCCACCCTGTCCCCATCCTCCCCCCAAGCCTAACGAGAAAGATGTCCCCTCTGCTCAGGCCTGCTGCCGGGCTGGCACAGACTAACCGCAGCTGCAGGCAGGCTTCCAAAGCAAGGCTGACCGAGTGTCCCCCTCCCCATCACAGTGCTATCTCAGCCGCTTTCTGTATTTGCTTTCCCTGGCAATCCAGTTCCCCACACACAACGGGCCACTCCTGAGGGCTTCCCCGGGCCTAGTGGTACCTCAGCGGCGGCTCAGACACCTGGAGCACTGGGCTGAGGGATATGAGGACAAGCAGGGCACACTGCCTCTGTTTCCAGAGATGACACTTTGCTTGGGCTTGGCAGGAGGGTTTTGTTGTTTCTCTTTCTATTTTCTCCCCTCCAGACTCTTCAGAGGTGATAAGGTGCACAGATAAGCTGCCTGTACATAGCTGAGAGCAGAATGCGGGCAGCTTTTAAATAATAATAATAATAATAATAATAAAAGAAGTGCTACCAGGGGCCCCATTGGTTAAAGGCTACGGCACAGTCACTCTGAAGTGAGGGTTTAATGAAGTAGCCTGTGAGAGAATGGAGGGGACGGTCCCCGCTGCACAGATGGCTCTTTGTCACCACTGACACCTGCCATCTGCTTGTTTGTCTGAACGATGTCGGAGGGGCATCGTGAGCCTCCAATCTGCCGCGCCGCCGCCGCCCGTGCTGGCTGACCCCCTGACCCGCATGTCAGGCGGGGCCGCCCGCTTCCTTCTTCCCGCTCGGCGGGTTAGGCCCTGGCCCCTTCCCCGCCGGCAGCCCCACAGCTGCCCCCGGCCGCCCGCCGCCCCGCGCCCCCCGCACCCGCTCCCCTCACGCCTGCCCATAAATCTCACCCTCCTCATGCATGTGAAAGGCAGGGGATGGGGAGAGATTAACCTCCACGGGCATGAAGCAGGGACAAAAGTTTAAACCGCCCGGCAGTCGGTAAGACCTTTTGGGGATGGTGTTCACGCTCCTGGGCTTTTTTTGCCATCATCTCTGAGCAATGCTTGGAGTCTTCCTGAGGAAGAAGAAGCCAAATCGCCCCTGATGAACACCACCAGTATCACGAGAGGCAATTGAGATATGTAAAGAATGCCGCTTCTTTGCCACGAAGGCAGAGCATTTCTCTAAAGAGCACACCAGCTATGATATTTCATGGTCTCCAAAGAGCTGTAACTTAAAAGCACAAGAAAGAGATGGGATCCAATTCGTGGACAGAGGTCATTAACAGACTTTTGAGATCATGCCCTGAAAAAGGACATATTAATATAAATGCATTTAGGTAGCGTTGTTGCTGTTATGTGTTTTTCTTTTCCAAAATATCAGTGCAGACAAAAGTATCTTCTACACACACACACACACACACACACATATATATATAAAGGCAGTTCTCAGAGACCGGACCATCACACAGCTGCTATCACAGAAACACATTGGAGCAATAAACGAAACCTGAGAACTTAATATTTAACTTAAAAAATATGATTAAAGCCTAAACCCACCTAAAAAGTATCTTGGCTGACTGAGAACATGCCCCCTTATTTTTTTATACCCCAAGTCCACAGAAAATAGCGTCCTTCTAACATGACCTCAGGTCATTTGTGTCACCTCAGAGTACTCAGGGCAAGCGCCTGCAAGGCACCTGCTCCCCCCAGCACCGAGCAGCCCATGTCTAGGACACCTCAGAAGTGACCGAAGTTTGCTGCTCGTAGCGCCACATAAATTGCACTTGATGTTATCAGCGATGTCAGTGTACACGGAAGGTGTATAATGGATATTAATTATGACTGTTATCCCTTATGACTTGTGTGGTGCAGCCAGGTATGCCTGAATACTTGCAAACACAGCAGCTTTTACACGTGGCGACTCATGAAATGGAAAATGGTCATTCTGCACAGCTCTAATGAGGGCAAGGGTGATTTAAGCTGGCAGAAGGAATCATAATTACTGTAGGTTCAAAGTGATCCTGAAGGAGAGGAAGTTAAAACAGGGTTGAGATTGATCTACTTTCATGCTTTACTCGGCCCATTGTTTTTAATGCCTCACTTTGAACTATAAACAAATGGCTTCACCTGACTTGAACAGTTTTCCTGAATTTGTTCAGGGAGATCGTAGAAAGTGTGCACAGAGCAAAAATATGTAGCAGGAGAGGGTGCAACAAGAACCCTCCAAGCCCTGTAGTCTGTCCAAAAAAAGTCCAGATTAAATCCTGGATTCAAATCCATCTAGGAGCGCAGATGGAGAAAAGGTCTCCAAGGTTTGCCAACGACTACGTGCTTCCAGCTCCCATGGTGGAGAAGACACTGCAGCCCCCATCCATTAGCATCAGGGCTGAGCCTGGACACAGCAGGGAAAAACAAAGACAAAACCCAGAGGATCTTGCAGAGACACAGGAAGACCTACAGGTTTGGTCATCAGCCCAAGGACCTTCTTTTTCTGCCTCTCCTTTGTGCCAACCCAATTTCTAAGCTTCCCCTCCTCCCCCTCAGATGTATGATAATTCACTAGAGAAAAAGTAAAGGGAGATTTAAAAACTCCCTAAAAAGCACCCAGAGCTTTCCCAAGTCCAGCAGAAAAATAAGGGTGAAATCCTTGCTTTGCTGAATTCCGTGCATTTAAGTTGGTTGTTTTTAAGTTCGCTGAAAGGATATTAGCTCTTCCACACTACCATAAAAGGGATTTTATTTTATTTTATTTTTTTTACCTGGCATGCTTTTGGTTAAGTGGTGCATGCAAAAACGTCTCCTTGTGGAGCCCATTCCTGAGCCAAGGGCTAAATGTCGAATATCTGCTCACCTGCCTCATAACTGGCACTTTTCTTCTTCCAAATGTCCTGCATACTCCCTGACCCTCAGCCATTGCTACAGCTAGCAGCAGAGCCAACGCATCGTGTTCATCTTGGCAAAGTGAGCCAGATTGCATTGAGACAAGAGTCACTGGAAAACAAACAAAAAACAACAAAAGTCCCTTCGTTTCTTTGTTTCAGTCTGGCAGCTAAAATTTGCATGTTTTGACAAAACCAACTTCTTCCTGCAAGTCCACCAACTCCAGAAAGCACCTAGGCATCCCCATAGCAGTGTGATGAGAAACTTCAGGCATATTTCCATCAGGGGCTGTTGAGATAAGCAGATCTCTGGTACCCAGAAATCCCAGCATGAAGCTACTTCAGTGAGGTGAACTACAGCCAGCTCACTCAAATTCCTCCCTAGCAGGAGCTAGGCTGCTCATTGTCTTGCAGAAGTTTGGTTTCCTTCAGGTTTCTTGATCTAAAAAGTGACTTTTCAGAGAAGAACCCACACAAAGATAGTCCAACTCGCCACTGCTGTAAGCTAGTATGTTTTCCTCCTTTAAGTGTAAAAGGTCAGAGAGTATGCAAGACTGCCATCTTTGTTATATATTTGTGACAGAGAAGACAGGATGTCAATAAGAAGTAACTGAAAGTTCAATGTTATACTGTCATATCACTGTTCAGTTAAAGGCGTACCAGAGTTTGGCAGGCATACTCATGGCACACCATTCTTCCTCACCCAGCATGTGAAGTGATGAAAACTGCATCGCAGCCCAGACATTCTAAGATATGGAGGTATTTGCCACCAAAATCATGTTTGATTTTTAAATTTCTGAGATTTTTTTCCAAATAGGACTTCTGAAATTTTTTTCATTGACCTTCCTGACTGAGGCTGGCAGAGCTGGCTGTGAAATGGTACGCACAATCTTTCTCTTTTCCAGATTATAGCTGGGATTGTCACTTTACCCATTTCCTCAGGACCTGGGCCTTTCAGAATCAACCCCAGATCTCATCTCCTGACCATGGCTGGCTCAGTCAGTGCTGTGAGCCAGATCTTTAGCCCTCTAAATGGCAACAAAATGGCCAAATACACAAAAGCCCACATTTTTCTTAAAAACCGTGGATGGACAGGCATCGTGGCACTTGACCACTCTGTGTTTCAGCTTGCAAAAAACAATGCACAAATATTCTAACAAGGTCAGGAGGCAATCCTACATACATTTCAAAATAAATGCAAATGCCTAATCCACTAAATAAACTTGCACCCTGTCGTACTCCTCACCTCAACATCTAGCCCTGCAAGGAGACAGACCACTATACCATACTGCTTATGTAGAACAACACTGACCATGGCGAGACAGAGAGCTCCCCTCTAGCAAATTGTTTCGTGTGACAGAGACCAAAGTTTTTATGTGTTTTCTGAAAGCAACTACAGCAAACAGTCAACTCAGCTAACCAGTCTTGGCCACAGCACATCTGTGCTTTGTTTTGGCTTAGCAGAGCAGAATAACAAATGTACTTCTCTTCTTTCTGTCTCTATCCTAACCTTAGATGGTGCGAAAAGTAGCTGAATTACAGAAGTACCTTCTGAACAGAAGCATCCTGTGACAGTGCAAAATCTGTATGGCTGGGAATTCCAGCCAAAATGAACTCACAGACACACATGATTTCCTCACAAGCTGACTTTGTCGGGAGTTTTTTGGGGTTACTTCTTTCTGCTGCTGCTTCATTGACTCCTCAGATCAATGCCCTTTACTCATCTCACTTCAGAAGTGTTCAGAATCAAGAGGGGAGAAGAAGCGGGAGATGCTAACAGAGCCAGGACAGTACCTCCATGCCAGAGCCAGGTTGCTAAGCTCGCTTCCCTCCACTGGCCCTTTCCCTCCTGCTGCTGGATGAGAAGCCAGCTCCCAGAGATGTTTCTTCAAATACCACAATGCCGTAGGAGCTGAGATCCCATTTTTTCGATAGGAAAAATAGGTCACAAGCATCTGTCTTTGTAGGCACTTCGGGGTGCTCCAAGATGACCAGTATTAGCCTGGGCTTAACCCAGGTCTTTCTACATTTCAGTTACCTCATCTGAGGTCGGTTACCTCGTATTTGTCACTGCTTAGTTCTCACTCTACAAACTAAATTAAAAGGAAATTGACATTGATTAGTTGACACTGTGTCCTTCAGAATTAATTTAATAATTAATGCACATCTCTATTACTTCCTCAGCATTATAAGAGCTTTTGTTAATAACATTTAGCTGTTCTCAAAATGTATACATTTTCACAAAAATATGTCAGTCTCTCAGCACACTTTTAATTTTTCATGAAAACTTCTCTTTGATTATCCTATTTCAATCTTGGGTTCCAATTGCTATTTTCCAGTATTGATTTCTGGTTTCGTTATAAAGGTTTTTTGTTCTTTTTACCATGTTATTGATAGTAATTGGCTTGTCTTTAGCACTCCAGACAGTGTTTTAGAATTAGATATTTCTGGCACTGAAGTAGTTTCATTCCCAAGGATAAAAAAGGTCCATAAAAAAATTTCAGCAGAAAGATTTCACTTTATGGCCCATAGGAAGGAAATACATTCCAGTTCTAAGCACCACTTATGGGACAAATGGTGGCTGAGAGATGATCAGATTTGACCCAGTATTTTCATTGGCACCCTGGTTCTGGGAGGAGAGTTTGCTTCAGCATGACCGTGGGTAAAATCCTTGGAGCATTTATGGCATTTGGCTTTGCAAATGAAACACCCAAACAGCATTGTACATCCAGAGCGAATTTCTAAACATCCAGAAATTCAGACATACTCTTTGAAACGAAAAGGTTAAGCCCAAGCGAATTGCGAGCTGCCCAGGAAACTCAGAAGTTCTCAGGCACCCAAGGCAAATTGCTGCATGATGCCTAGATGAGTAAACATCTGTGAGGGGATGGAGCGGGGCCGCCTCCAACCAGAGCAGTGCAGCACCATGGACCAGCAACAAAGTGCCCAAGAGCCACTGCTCGCTGGTACTAATGTGCACAGGCCCTCATGCAAGTGCACATTCATGCCCCAGCAAATACTAATAACCAATAATCAAAGTTTCATATTCACTTGTTAATCTGCTAGAGTGAAGTAAGTCAGGTTTTTTATTTTTATTTTTCTATCTTTAGTCATGTGTTTTATAACCAGTTGCTGCTGTCATACTCCTGTTTCTTGGTCAATCTTAAAGCCAATGACATGATTTCACTGAATTATTAATATTTCAACCATATTTCTGTGGTTTTTACAGAGCTCAATGACAGGATAAATTGTATGCTGTATTGTTCTAACTTAAAATATCTCTTTGTAATTTTTTTCTTTTTTTGTGTGTGAGAAATAAGCTATATTAAGAAGCTAACTGCTAGACTGTGCGTGTATCACTGAAAGTCAGTGCTTCTCCCCAGTTTCCCAGAGCAAAACCAGAGCAGAACATGTGCAAGACCTGTGGCCATGCACTACTTCTTGCTCCGCGGTCTGGACAAAGCACTCCCACAGGGCCCAGGTCCCTCAGTCATTGCTCCTGCAGTCTCCTTCCCAGGGCCAGACCCTGCCAGGACAGCTCTCTGGTGGAGCTCCTGGCACAGTGTGTGACCCTGCAGGAAGCAGCCCCAGGACCCTTCCCCACCTTTCCCCACATGGCCGCTGCCTCCATCAGCATCCCGCTCCTGCACGAGTTCGGTGTTCCCCTCCCGGGCTGCTAATTGGCTCGGATGCGAGTCATGCAGCTAGGCACACACATATGTCCCATAACATAAACCATCTGCAAGCACTTTAATTAACCGATCCCCAGCTCCTCTGTGCTGCCATTGAAAAGCTCCCGCCCTGGCCCCATCCGAGCCTCCCCATGCAGCCCCGCTGCTCCCTCCCCACCCAGGGATCTGCCACCACAACTGTACAGCCTGGGCCCCCCGGCTCTTTGGGAGCAGCCCTCGGCAGCCAGTGAGGAGCAGATGAAAAGGGCTCCCTCCATATGTGCCTGCCGATGCAGACCTACAGGGAAGGCTTCACGCACAATAGATAACAGGAGGCTCCTTCTCTCCATCTCCCACGTCACAGCATGCATGTGGGTGTCAGGCGGGTACGTGGCTACAGGAAATGGCCAAGTCTGCTGACGAGCAGGAGCACAGCTCCTCCTTTCCTGGTGCTGCATCCATGCCTGCTTTTTCCCCTTCCCTTAGTACCTAGAGTGGTCATGCTTGTGGTTCATCCTCACACATTTCTATGGGGCAGCCCTTGGGCTTAAATCAAGGAATAGCTGGAGAATAAATATTGTCCTTCAGTGAAGCCACATGGATGTGCAGCAAGAGAGAATTGAGCCTGCTGTTGCTCAGCCATGAATCGCTGGAAAAATGCAGCCATGAGTCAGGCCCTGTATTCTCTTTACACTCCAGGAATGTAAGCTTACTCTCTGTCTGGATTTATACTGCAACAAAGTAAAGTTTTGACAGGGGAAGTACTCAAATTCAGTGGAGTTGTTCTGAAGGCTCAAAGGAGGTCCAAAGTCCCCGCAATGTAGGCAGGTTCATGCTCTAGATGAAGAGATACGGGCACTGTAAATGCAACAAGGCTCCCAAGCAATATTTTCACCAAAACAGGAAATTTGTACTCGCATGCTGAGTTTGCAGCTGTTATAAATGAGCACAACTCACTAGCAAAGAATTTGGCATTCCCTGTCCAAAGAGTGGATGCTCTCACTGGAGGGTGTGCTTCTCTGGAAGTCACTTCTCTGAGAAGTCCAAACCTGCACAGGATGTTTTGTGAAATCCATTGACTAGTGGGTTTCTCTTGCTACGTTTAGACGTGCTTAAGTTGTCGGCCTTACAGCAACAGCACGAGATATTGCTGATAAAGCTGCATTTAATATGCTCTTTGATTTTAAGGGACAGACAGCCCTTCCCTCAGAAAATGGAAGTGAGAAAATTAAAAATCTGAAGTCACTCCATCCTCTGCTCATGTGAGTGATGACACCATATGCCAGTAAGCTTAGATCCATGGCTTTGGCATATCTATTTGGTATTAGCAATGTAGATGTCCAACTGTGCAGATCTTTTCAGTGTAGAAATCCTCTGACTGAAGAAGCAGCTTCCAAAATGCAAAATCTACAAGATGAGGCCCAGGTCTGAATAAATCAGCTTTCAAACTGCATCCTGTTTTCTTTTGCAAATCCATTGGTTAATCTTATAGACCATAATATACTGATTTTGAACATAAACTGTTGCAGTACGTTGAGATGTTTCAAATGAAGATCCTTACCAGTCTTTTAGATCAGTCTCTAGTCCAGATCCCTAGCTCCAAGCTGCAAGTTACATTCATTGCAATTTTCTCTTCTAACCCTGGAGACCCTTCAGATGAAGCCCCCTCTGTTGTTTAGATCACAACAGAGTCCCATTCCTATCCTAGTCCCAGTGAGGATTACTTTTCCCTCACTTTGTGTCCTGTAGAACATAAGCAATGCAACCAACATACAGTTTCCGTAGACCAAGCCATCTGCCCACAGTTGTGAATGGAAAGCCTGGCTGAAGAATAGTACTCAGCTCCATGGCCATGGTATTTTTAAATTTCACAGAGATGGCAGTGCTTCTCTTAGTGCTCCCTGGAGGCCATACTTTGCCAAGGTACCCCAGAAGGCAAAACCTCATTAAGTTCACTAACACAGGGGATGCTCATTGTAAAAAATCCTGCAAAATTAGCTTTTAGTCATATTAGCCCATGCCAAGAGCACCACTGGAAGGAGCTGTTGGCAGCTTTTATATTGCATCTTTCACTGGTAGCTCTCAAACTGGTTTTATACAGAACAGCAGCAACAACTTTTAATAGGCAGCTAGAGCCTACAGCAGTGAGAACAGCCTTGTTCAAGATGAAATATTGACAGAGCAGAAACATGTAATGTTTACCAGAATATTATCCTCAGGCTTGAAAAAAGTTGGCTGAGATCTACATGTTCACGAGTGTTTAGTTTTGTTTTCCTGCATGTTTTGTATGATGGAAATATCACAGACTCTCACTTGCAGCAGAAATTACTGGTACATATAAAATGGGAAGAAAGGAAATCTTTGAATAAATGAAGCTAGGACATCAGTTTGTCTGGATATTTTGCTGCAGTGTTCATAAGGCATCACGGTTTTAGATAACAGGTACCAAATGGGTCTGCAGCTGCAAAGTTCAGCCAAACTCCTGAGCCACCTCAGCAACCCCTGCCTGCAATGGGCAGGATCAGATCTGAGGGTCAGGCATACACCACCTAACCCATTACCATCCAAAGTCACAAACAAGAGCATTACTGGGCCAAGCAAGTCATTTTGCCAGGTTTGACCAACAGTAGAAGGAAAAATGCAGTACCATTCATTCATGCATTGCAAGCTTCTCATGCCTTTGGAAATGTTTGTATTTCACACTTGTATGAAACAGTAGATCAACCCTGCAAACAACCCCTGAAAGGAAGCTCAAAGGGCTGAGGTCAAGCTGGGAAGGATGGTTCATCTCCTACTGTACTCAGCCCCCTCTGAGTCATCCTGCTGCCCATCTTGCAGGCCAGTTGGTCCTTTGAATCCCAAATACCTCATAAGAGATATTGCTACATCTCTGACAATAATCAATGACATAAGCACATTATTCTCACTCTGAATAAGGTATAAACACTGCACTCAGGGAGACAAGTCTTTAGGTTCCTGTCTGATAAACACAGGATACATTTTTAAGATCAACACTTCCAGTCATCCTGCAGCTGAGTCTGGTGTGAGTCTCATTTCTCTCCAGTGAGAATTCAAGAGTGACTCAGAAGCTTTAAGTAAAGCTGGAGGGATTTGGAAAACAAACTCATTTTTGTGCTGCTGCTTCACTCACTTTGGCTCTCTGGGCTGTGCATGCAGAAGCTGTGCTGTCAGAAATGCTTCTGATCCATAACCTCTGCCAAAAGCGTGAGCAGAGCAGCATCACAAATTGCAAAGCCGGCTGTCTGCTGGGGAAGGTTCACTGGCCTGTTAATCTGAACTGGATGATCCTAAACTTCCATTTCCCATTGCATTCAAATGCTCTGCTGAGTTATTTGACTCCAGCATAGACTCGGGGATGTTTTTCTTGTCTTATAGTTCTGTACTGACTGAGCTAACCCACAAGATAATTATTAAGGCAAAGAGCTTAGCAGGATTCTAACAAGGATTAAATGTTTCTATGATTCATTAAAATATCCCCAGTGCCACTAGCTGGGATAAAAAATGTATAAGGATTGTGTCACAATTATAACAATGGGCTGCTGCCCAGAAATCTCTGTGAAAGGAATCCCTGAAAAATGCTGCTTGAGGATGTCAGAGCTGCACCCGCTGAGGTGCAGGTTTCATTGGAAACCCAGGCTGAAATCCCATTGACTGGCACCCTTGGAGCCATGTGGAATCATCTGGCTCTCAGGACAAGATTAGGAACATCCAAATAACCCATTACAAATTAAGCACAGCTCTGACCAACCTGCCCCAACCTATTGGACTAGCCTGCCCCAGCTGAAGTGTTAGTGCTATAAGGAGAAACTTTGGTTTTGCAGTGATTGTTCAGTAGTGAGTTGAGCAAAACTGAAGAAGAGGAAGACAGGGCAGAGAAGACTGGGGGCAAGGGGAGGAAGTTACTATCCTTTTTTACCCAGTGAGGTTTGAGTACTCAGTTCAGTAAACATCAGTGTGGTTCCCTTCACCATCTGAAAGACTCCAAAAGCACATCTTTTTCCTACTAGAAGAAAGCTTGCACTGCCTGGCCATAGCAGGCTCCCCAGCCCTGCAAACTCTGCTTACTTGCTCTGATTACCTATTCAAGACTAGGATGTAAATATTCATCTCTGTGTATGTCATGACTTCTGAGCTGGAAGTTCTTCTTGTTGGCCACATTTCTGGGGAGCATTTGACTGTGCTGTGCAGAGTGGGACTGCTCCGTATGGGAAAGTCAACTCCAGCTATTCTCTATCAGATGGGGCATTCCCATGGGAGAGCACATGTGGGAAGACAAACAGAAAGCCCAATTACTTGTCTATCCCTACTCTGGTGTTGCCACTATGCAGGAAGGAGCAGAGATACTGAGATATCTCCATACACATCTCAGCTTGCAGGAGCATGCCTGCTATTACCTTCCCTGCTGAGTAATTGCATGTTTACTCGACAGCCATATGAGTCTTGAGGGTGAGTATGGCTGGAACATGATCCCACTTCATCCCAGCTTGTGGGGTACAGTGTATTAAGCAGGAGACCTTGTGGATTAACCTGTGCCAGGAATACAGTCCCATTATATGCCAAGATAGACTGGGGGACAAACGTGGGTGTAATATCGCATGTCCTCACTTCACAAGCAGAAAGCAGGATTGGCTGGACCCCAAGGACCATCCTTTTGCTTGGGACATGTAATTCTATACCAACACTGGTAATTTTGCACAGAAGATGGTACCCACAAGATCTTGAACTGAGCAATTAATAAGAGAGAGAATTAAGTCAGATGGGCAGGGCATAGTGCTATTTGTTTTTTGCTGAAAGGAGAGGATCGTACTTCTCAGCATGGCAAAAGGATGTGAACTGATACTGCTGATGTTTTGGTGTATTATGGTTTCAGTTGTCACACAGCAGAGAGCCCCAGGATTGGCCATGGAGCCTATCCACTTTCGTATTTACTTTCACTTGGTTTTCCGATGAAGTGATACTTGCAGTATCACTCTATGTGTTTATGCATGTGTGTCTGTTCACCTGTCCATGTATCTGCACTTCAGCTGCCCCCCTCCTTCCACCAGCAACTTTTGAACCCATTGATCAGCTTTAAAGAAGTGTGACATACAGGAAGAGGTCTCCAAGGTATTAAATTCCAACAAGTTTTGTGAAAATTGGCACTTGGTTAAAGGAGAAGACCCAAATAGTGTCCCTATGGAGGGAAAGGCTACAACGTGAACATGACCCTTATTAGGCAATGGGGATCCTCCTGGGAAAGAGATATTATGAATGTCTCCAGAGTGAAAAACCTTCAGATCATCACTTGTATCTTATTAGACACCAGAGAATCCAATGCAAATCCTCATGAATGCTCTAGGAAATAGCCGGCTTCATTAGCTCTGCTGCCTGCAGAATGATGCATCCATGGTCTCCTTACACACAGGCCAAAGTAGGATGGAGAAGGAAGCAGGAATACATAGTGAGGCATGCTAGAAAAAGGGGAAAAGCTGAGAACTGCTGAATACCCCCCTGACCACTTGCCCAGATGCTTCACTGATCCCCCTCAGCCCTCTTCCTCCTCCTACAGCAGTCCTGAGCATCCTGTCACTCATCCTAGCCTCTTCATCTCCCCATCTCTTCACTTTTCCCCAAACAGCCAAAAATTTTCACTACAGTCCCACAGCTCTCCTCCCTCTCTCATCCTTGGAAATACCCTTTGCTGCAGTCACAAACTAAATGCATATATTTTCGGGTCAATTGGTGTTCCTTTTTGAAGCAACAGAATTCAGTTTTGCCTGCCCTGCTGAGAAACCTTGAGCCAGCTGTAGACTTCTGACACAATGAAATAAGCAAGGACATTATATTTATAAATAGAGCTTGTCCTCATGGACAAATTCATCTTTCTTGTACCCTCACTGAAGCCACAATAGAGAAAATTAAAATATTAATTAATCCAGCCTGCTTGCATTGCCTAGAGAAAAGGATCTGACTCTCATAGAGAGGACGTGCATGATCTTAAGTCACTTTGCCACTGACTTGACGGCTGCTTTTGAGCACATCATTTAGCTGACATGTTTCCACTTCTTATAAATGCAAATTACAGTATTTATGTTTCAGGGTTCAGATTCTCAGTTTATTTAAGTAAACGTATACAGACTAAACTTTTGCAACTAAATCTACATGCACCCACTGTCTTCACTAGTCTGCTACTGAGGAATGCAAAGAAGTTGCTTAGAAAGGCACTGGGTGAACTGCAGGCTCACACTAGCACAGAGGTCCTCCAAAGCTCTCCTTGGCTGTCCTTCAGCTCCTATCCCTTGCCCTTCCCCGGGAAAACAGCTTCCTTGTTATAAATCATGCACAGCTCCAGCCCTTCCCTCCATGCTCGTGTTCCAGCTTTCCTCCTCCCTTCCCATTCCTCAAACAACAACAAAAATGTTATCGGAAACATTAAAAACCATTTAAAAACATAATTCACTTTTTAAACTAGAAGAATGTGATTGAGTTCTACAAGGACAGGAACAGCAAGGGAAGGCAAGAAAGGAGCCCCACAGGAAATCATTTGGACGCTCCCTCTCCTGATGTCCGCATAAATATTTGAGCCAGGTTGCATTTGTGATGGAGATTTATCTTGTACGGAGTTCTGATAGCAGAACAGACAGACAGGTAGGCAGTCGATCACAGCTATTTTACATCTACTTAATTAAGTGAGCTTCTAGTTAATTAAACAGTGAAATATTTGAAAACAGCAATTTGTGCAATGAAGTCCTATCTTGCTAACAAAGCAATTCTGACATGCCACTGTTCGGTGCTCTGTTCAGAAACCTCCAGGGATTTTACATACTGATGTGCAGATTACCCAGCAGCACCCAGCGGCTCATTATAGTTAGCATGAGATGAAACTGCAAGGATTTCAAAGAACATCTCTCTGTGGGTTCCAGCAAGCTCTGGGACACAGTTGCAGTAGTGATACTTTTCAAGTGCACAGAGGGATCTGTGTAATTCAACGAAGAATGCTCCAAGAAAATGCTGCTATCACTGCACAACTCCCATGTACCCACTAGCTGTCTCCATTTGGAAAATACAATCTTCACTTTTTAAAAGTAAAATATTTACAATTGTTCCAGTCTGTCCTTCCAGAATTCTCTCCTCTTACATATGGACTTTCACAGAGCTACAACACAGTGATCTCATGATTCCTCCAACTGTCTCCATCACTAGCTGTCAAATGTTGGCATTAACAACTGTGCGTGCTTCTAGACATAGATTGACACCAGCACTTCAGTTGATCAACTTTAAAATCAAACACACATGGTTCCGTATTAAGGATTTGGTGGAGGTCCACATCTGATACAAATAAATAGCCTGGAAAGTCCCAGATATCTCCATGGACCTAACCTGGAAACCTCAGAAGCTTGCCTCCCCAGCCCTCCTGAGGACCATGAAGACCAGATGATTTTTCTCTAGTATGATCCCAATTATTTCATTAGGGTTGTTCTTGAGTAATGACTCAAGGCCATGCCAACGAGGAGTGAATTAGACTCACTGTTTCCCCTTGGCAAAAAAAAAAAAAAAAAAAAAAAAAAAAAGACGAACAAAGAAAACCAACCAACACCTCATACCCATGTTTTCAGAGCTTTAAAAACTCCTCTGTGACATTCACTTCTGGAAGCAAACAAAGGTTTAGGAGCAATTTTTTTATTATTATTCTTAGCCACTTCTAATTTCCCCTCTTATTCCCATCTCCTAGTTTGCTGAGGAATTACTTCATATTTTCTGTCAATCCCTCAACATTTCTATACCAGTTTACTCCTGTTTTTTTCCCTGGGCTGTTTGATTCATTCCATGCCCCTGAGAAATTGTCCTGGTCTAGTCATAATTTTTAAATGTACCAAGACTTGGCATCCATTCAAGGAAGTAGAAATGTTCCCATATGGATCGGCTGTCCAGTCACAGGCCAAAAATACCACACAGTTTTTACTGAGGAGCTCTAAGGGTGACATGCCCAAACACACTCAGGATCCAAGGTAAGATCACAAGAAATATTTTGGTACCCAGGACAAACATCAGGCAGGTTTAACCTGGTGACTTCCAGAACTAGACTGCAAAGCCCTTATCTTCATCTGGCACACATCTCCTGAGGAACTCCTTGGTTTGATGTGATATTTTGTTGTGCACAGTCCACAGAGCACGGCTCTCTGTTCAAGGCAAAGCCACCCTATCTGAACAACCTCTGGGTCTGTTTGCTGTTCAAGCCCAGCTGGAAGCCAGATACTAGGCAAATCACAACCAACATGTTTGGGAATCTCACCTAGGGTAGTGGTGGGTGAAAGGCTCTCAAGATAAGTGATTTTCTCAAATAGCATTAAATTCATCACATAACGCTGATCTCAAGTAGGTCGTGGCTACATTCACTCAGAAACTCATGCTGACAAGTTCCCCCAATTAAATAAAAACCCACTGACTTCCGTCAGACTGCACTGGTAACTTTGAACCTTTCAACAGTAAAAAAGTGCATTGAATCTAGGTCTTTCACCTACACAAGAGACTTAGTCACTTGGCTGCTATATGAGAACCGTCTATTTTAGAAGAATGCAATGAGCTCTATTTAGGTCTTCTAAAGAACAGGGATAAGCACGCACAGTTAAGAAATGGTATTTTCCTATCCGCACTGAACCAGTCATAGGTGTTATATCTCAGATGCAATGTCATCCATGCCAGGCTAATATGCACCTGACATTCAACAGAGCTTATTAGCAATACTCTAATCTGCACAGGGCAAGCTTCAATCAGTTTGGTCTGATATAAACCCTTCTGAAGGTCTGAAGCCCTGAATACACGGATAGGATAGAGAACATGCACTGACTTTTATTCTTTTGTTGGACAATTCATAACGAATAAAAAGCAGAAACAAGGACTGGCTTTTAAAATATTCGCAAGCCCTGAAAACAAGCAAAATACTTTTCTCTGGATATTTCCAATAAAAAATTTGGTCTTTCTCTTCTGCAATGAGGGTGGCATTTAATCTCAAATTGGAGTTGTAAATTCTAGCATTTTTTCTACAATACTGGAGAAGATGAAGGGCAGAGACAAGGGAGCCTGTTGATGTTGAATAATCACATATTGACAACACAGTATTGTTATACTTGGGGAGGGACAAAATTAAGGACCAACTGGTGGCACTGGTAGGCGTGGGCTGCTATTTGGCCCCCCCAAAAGCTGCCAGCATTGTGGTAGAGTGCCTGCTGTCACTTGACTGCACCCAAGCTCTTCACAATGCATCTCCTTTGAAGACCACAAACGTATACCTGCTTCTCTGGGATGCAATACAAGCACAGCCAGGCAGGGTCCCAGAAGACAAAGGTTTACTCAAGTGGAACAAGTGGTGTGTCCTCTTTTGCCTTGACACCCTTCCATGCAATTTCTGCCCCAAGGCAGACTGAGAAAACCTCTGCAAGACACCTGCAGAACTGGGAGACCTGTAGAATGCTGGGTATTTGTACCTCAGCACAGATCTAAACAAGGGCCGGTCTTATTTATTGTTTTATTATAACAGAGTAAAAATGACACATATCTCCAAAAGCCTGCAGTGTGTCCCAGCTGTGTGCTCTCCCCAGCCAAGTACCACTTCCGAGAAATCCCATTCCAGCACTCTGCAGCTCAGGAAAAGCCATACCTGCAGGCCTTGTTGCAGCATGCATGGGTAAGAAAGCCTCCGCTTAAAACTTTGTTCAGTACTTCATATTTACACTGGTATCCTAGCTTCTAGTACAGCTTTCCTCACCTACAAGCACATGCAATGAGAAGTTTCAGCACATAAGCAGTGGCTGTAATCTGTCTCCGACCTGATGAGGCTGCTCCAGCCCCAGCTGACACTGCTCAGGGCAACTGCAGAAACCTGAGCTTGGGCTGAGACAGAGTCCAGTGAATACAAAAAATAGCTAAAAGTGACCCATTATCTGCTGCCTTGCAGCACACTCCTCTCTCCAATGTTACACTTCTGAGTGAGGAATAGAATTTATTTCCGTACTATTACAAAAAATAAAAAATAGCTAACAATAGATTTTCTTTTGCACAGGTGTTAAAAGACTGTGAAGAGTACAAGAGAAAAAATCAAACACATCTGAGCCCTGAAATAACTTTTTACTTTCATTTTTTATCACCAAGTCAGAAAGCTTCCAGATTGAGCTAGCTGAGGGCTAGACCACAGTCCCACCAGTCCACAAAATCAAACCAGTTATAACATTTGACACCACCTGAAAACCTGTCTCCTTACAGGAAAGCTCCAGGTTTCCTCCCAGAGTGGAGAATACGTGGAGACAATTGGCATTAGAAATTGCATGCTTCATTGGCAAAATAAAGCAAATACAAATTTCCCAGGAAAGCGTTGATGAAGTTGTCAAGGTAAAAAGCATCACCTTTGCAGATGTGGCACTGTGTATGTGATACTGTGACTTTCAGGTTGAGGAGAGTAATTAACTGGGCTAATTTTTCCTCTGTGCCTCCCCTGCACACCTGTGAATCTCCAGTTAGCAGGGAGAAGAGCTCCAGGTGTCCATCAAAGGGGAAGGAGAGCTGCTATATATAATGCAGAGCTCCACACCCAGTGTGGTAAGGCCTCATCAATTTGAGAGGAATTTTTGATTCTCTTTTATTTGATCATTTTGCTGAGAAGATATTTCTTTCTTTCCCTATTTACTTTTGAGGGGCATACAGACAGGCAACAAAATATTCATCACTGAGACATTGTCAGCTTGCAAATACCTTGCAGTAATTGTTAAAAAAAATAAGTTGTAATGGCAGTTTGTAAGATCTTTAATGCGTTCATGTGAGGAATATTGTGTTGAGAGGACATAAAAGGTGCCCTATATATGCTCTAAAGTCAATATTCCTCAAACTAACACCCCTGTCCCTGCTTTTCTTTCTTTAGGACTTTCAGTGGGACAGAATCAAAATGTATTACTTTCATTGCCATGTATATAACCACGTATAGGTCATAGAATACTGCATAGATGTACATGCTGAATTATGTGCATATACTGTAGCCTGGGACAGGAATTAACCTTTCAGGCAGAAGAGTGATTTCTGTGTATCTCTGTGATCTTCAGAGAGGAAGCTGTGGGCGGAGATTTAATCAGATGTCACTGTCTGTTATACATTCATAAAAGGATGAACAATCATGGCAATTGAAGGAACCTATCATCAACTGAGAAGAAAAGACCATTTTTCTGAAGTATACAAATTCAGTCTTTTAGGACAAAATGACTACTGAAAACTCTAATCATTACCATTTGCTTCTTTAAACGTCCACCTCCCTTTATCTGCCCTTAGAGCTGAAAACACAAACCCCTTGAAATATTTTGGTTCTCTGAAGGACTGATCATTGCCTTCTTCACCTTATGTCCCAGTTTGGTAACCAGGCTGGGGGCACAGTGTTTCTTCCCTTTCCTCTCCCCATGAAGAGTGGAGCAAGATGAGGTGCTGGCACAGGAGGGCACTGGGGTACACCCCCTTCTGCAGGGGTGCACCCCCTCCTGCAGGACTGCACTGACAAGGCTCCTGTAGGACCCGCTGCTGTGAGGCTGGTGCTTGTGGGAGGCAGTTTTGAAGGTTTAACACAGCTCATGCAACATACACTAGAAGAGAAAACGGTGCCACAGCTTAAAAAAAAAAGGGGGGGATGGGGAGAGAAACAAAAACAAACTGCTTCCTCAGAGCTCCGTGCTTTCACTGTCCTTGCCAGCCATGGCCTAGGGGTACTCCATGGGCCACTCCACCCCAGTTTTCATGGAAAGACCAGGGAGATCCTTTCTCTGCAAAGCCGATATCCACCAGGCTGAGCAAAGCTTACACAGCTGTTGTACTAGCTAAGGGCTACTCTGGGAGCAGGGTAGGCCTTGGGGTTCAAGAAACCGGAGGTTGTGGTTCCCCGCCCCAGCTGGGCCTCCCCAGCAGAGCCCCTCTGCCTGTCCCTGAGGGGCTGTGCTCTGTGCGGGGCCAAAGGGCAGGCTGGGGAGGATATGGGTGGGACGCAGCCGCCATGAGGAAGCCCTCGTTCACAACTCACTCCAGGAGGAAACGGGCAGTGATCCCAAGGAAATCGTTTTGTGTTCCTGAGCAGTGGAGGGGGGAAAATGGGACCTGCCCAGCCCTGCTGCAGCACAGGCACGGCCAGCTGGTTGTCAGGCCCTCACTCCCCACGGCTTCCCCCATTACCCAGGGACAAGGAGTGGGACAGATTTGCCGTGCCTTCCGAGTGAGCACAAAGATGCAGCCACTTCTGGAAATGAGCTGAGGTTTATCGCACAGCTTGGCCTGGGCTGAGTGGCAGAGCAGCTCCGTGCCCCATGCCAGGGTCAAGCACAACCTACGAGGCCGTGATGAGGGGCCCGGGGACATGGCGGGAGCTCTCAAGGAAACATTTTGCTGAAAACAAAACTCCCAAAGCCTTTCAACAGCAGAGCACTGAAAATAGACTTCAGGCCCAGAGGGAGGGGGGGATTGGAAAAGGTTAGGAGTGGGGGAGAGAGGAAAGAAGGAGAGATCAAACGACTGAGGACAACCCTGGGGAAAATGGGGGCATGAAGGTTGCCAAAGATTTTTTAAGTGTGTTTCCTGCAGGAGAGGGAGGCTTGGAGGGCCAGCTTGCTGCAGTTTGGCTGGAGTTGAGAGCTCTGCGAGAGGCTCTTCAGGCCCGCTCCAAGCACAGCCATTCATTACCCGCTGCTGCATCCTTCAAAACAGGAAGCGTTGCCAGAGCATTAATTTATCTCTTAATCGCTGTCCTTTTGTTGCTGTGAAAAATGTTTAGTCATAGATTTAATTCCTCTCACTCCACCCCCCTACATCCCGACCACCTCTGATCACAAACACCATGAAGAGACAGAGCTCAATGGCTTTTCTTTTGGCTTTTTTTTGCAATAATTTAACTTCCAGAAGATCAGCTACCTCACTCACAGCTTTCATTAAAGAGCCCCGCACAGCAACAAGAGAGCTGCCCCTGGCTCAAAGTGGGAGTGTAATTCTTTGGGATTTTGCCTTGTCATTATTCTTTCTTGCTCTTGTTATTGTCTCCAGTCCATCCTCCCCAGCCCCAATTCACTTTAAACAGATGTCTTATTTGTTCATAGCCTGCTGAGGATTTGCCCTGGCAGAGAGATCTTTTTTGTATTTTGTTTTGCCTTTTTTTTTCTTAAATGTGTTTTAAATTTTACGAAGAGCCCATGAAACAATAGCAGATGTGTTGTAGCTACAATTAATTGGATAATTAACTTAATTTGTGTATTGCATTTTAGGTTTGTGTTTCTTGCACAACAGAGAGTGTGTACAAGGAGCTAGGGTGGGCATGAGTGGAGAGGAGGGAGGAGGGTTGCAGAAGAGAAACCCCATTTGGGGAGTTACATCAGGGGATCACAGCCCTGGGGGCAGGCCAGAGACACATTGGGTTGCCCAGGGTGTGGTGCGCAAACAGACAGGAGAGAGGAGTGAGGGGAAGGGGCCATGTTCTTTAGCAAGATTTCTGCATTGGAGATGCCGCTGGTGGTGAGCACCACAGTCTTGGCTGTAACATCATCCTGGAGGTCTGACCCATTGGGCACACTCAAGAGGTCTATGGAGTGTAACAGAATGGTCCTGAGGGTTCAGATCTCCTAGGATGGTCTCAGCCTCCCCTGCCCCTCTCAAGGTGCCAAAGGGATGCTTGGATGAACCAGTCTCTTGCTGTGGGGCCTTCAGGATATAAAAGAGCCACAGGTAAGCTCAGAGCCCTGTGGCAGAGCTCACATCCCAAACCCATCCAAGTGGCAGCCAGGACAAGCAGGGCCCTCCTGCACCCATGTGCCTGGCCAGACAGCCCCACATCCCCTTCGACACCACACATCAGCTAGTGCCTGCCCTGCAGCCAACAGCCTGGAGACCTCAGTGACCTCTCTGCTGCATGCTGTCTGCAGCCCCCAGGATGCCCGCTCTGCCACCCAGGCAGGCCAGCAGCCTTGGACATGAGCATTGTTCCTTGGTGTGAAGCCATGCCAGGCGACACAGCTCAGGCTGGGCCGTGTGCCTGCCCAGTGGGAGGGTCAGAATCTGGCCCTGTGTTTTAATAACCCTCCATGTCTCCTGCTTAAAGCATTTTCAAAGTTCTCCTGTGGCTATTTTGTGTGGAGTTTGGCAGCAGAGGCTTCAAAGCAGGGCCAGAGCAACATGGCTGCATGATGCCTCATTCCTGCCTGAGTTCCAGCTCTGAGCAGCTGAACAACATGAGCAGGAACAAGACTGGCAACTCTGAAACAAAACTGGACTGGATCCTGCAGTGAGCTCCAGAAAGGCAGACTCAGTGTCTACGCAGTGCTGTCTTGACTTCCTAAGGCTGCCCATACTGCACTCAGAGCAAGACCAAGCCTTTGGCTCTTCTTTACAGGTACCTAAGAGGAACTCGAAGTTACGAACAACTCTGAAAGCCTTGCATAAGTAATCCCAGAGTTGCTCTCAGGAAACTTTGCAGCACTGGTAGAACGGTTCATCTTTTATGCATTATGGTTTATAGCTATCATCAGAACAACAATTTTCATGATAAAAGTAGATTTTTTTCCTATAAACCTTGCAGTAGAAATCCATCTCAACAAGTCTTTCAGGCACAGAAACAAAACAAAGCTTAGACTGCTCAGATGAGAACAAATGATACTGCTAATTGCAGTGTACCATTGCCAGATATTGGCATTTAACTCTCACTACAGTAAATGTAAATGTCAGCTAGAATGACACAGTCCGGCTTCATCACCCAAGGCAAGATTTCCAAGCCAGGATTAGAAGGATCCAAATTTCCTACATTTTTTTTCTTTTATTTTCCTGTAGCAGCAGATGAGGGGAGAGAATGGAACTATTTAGTCTTCAAAAAGGCTGGGAATGGGAACCCACAGAGATCCTGGTTCATGCTTGACTAACAGATTATGGTAAAAACACAACATCACTAGTAGAGCTATTGGAGAGAATTATACCCAGAAGAAGTCCTTAGAAGATGTTAAAAAGAAAATCCCATTTAAAGTAAAAGGAAAAATGCTATTCAGCACAACATTTTTCTGATTATTTCTTCCTGTTTTTTTCCTACTGTATTCGGTTTCTTCTCCTGCTTTCTCTTAATTTGGACACTGCAAAGCTGCCAATTATTCTTTTATTACTTTTTTTTTTTTTCATAATGCCAGCAAAATCTGCTGCTTTTCTGCAATCCAGAGCACCTGGAACACTGGGATTAAGGAATACCAGCTGAATTCAGAGGGGAAGAAAGGGGCATTTAGCTTATGTGGTGGAGGACAGAGCACGAACTCTCAGTGTCCCTTCATGCAATAGCTATACCAGTGAATCAAGTACAGCCTGGCTGAAGAACCAGAGCAAGTGAAAGGAATTCTGATGCTTTAATGCTTTGTTATTACACATTATGATTTTTAAAGCAGCTGCACAAGCCAGGCTGAGCAGGAGGGAACCTGAGCCATGATTTATGAATAGTTAGGAGTCATATTACTGGCATCATTAATCACAACTGCTGATAAATTAATCTACCTTCTAATTTGTGTGCAAGATGTTCAGCTGATAGTAGAGGAGATGTCAGCATTTAGGGTACTGTGCTTATACAGCTCTCCGTGAAGTGCCATTTTTGATCACTAAGCCCTCTGTTAGTTTCTCCTGGTGAACAAGCCAACACTGGCCATCAGTGAGAATAATCCAGAAAGCAGCTGCTTGCCTAAAGGGGCCTTCCAGGACACAACACCAGGGAAAAAGATGGAGGCCAACCATGGCTTAGTGCGATGGTGGTAATCAAAAACTCACCTCTGACCCGCGCTGAAATCTGCCCTCCAAACAACTGCGCTTGAACGTCTTCCAAGCCAGCTTCCTCTACATCTACAGAGGACATTCCTTACATTTTAATGAAGGCCACAAGTTTTTATTTCTCAAGTACCCAGAGACAGAATGACATGTCCACATATGGGAAGGATAAAAGAGCAGTTACTTAGCTGAGGAGATTTTCTAATAATGAACACTGAAAAAATGAGTATTTAGTTTATTTGCAGTCTTTTGATGATAGACAGACACTGAAGCATAAGGTGATTTTGAGAAAAAAAACTTTTCAACTCCTATTTTATTCACAAATGTAATATTTTTATAATGTTAAGGGTTTAAATGGCTCTTCCAGAGATCTAGAAAATCACATTATCTAAGTTGCTTAGCTTCATAAACAAGAAGAAATAAAAAATAACTCCAGTATGCTGATTTCTAATAAGAGCAAACTTCCCAAGGTATCCTCACATTATTTTTTTTTCTGTTAATTTCATAGTGTATACAGAATACTATAAGATTTAAAAATTACCTTGACCTAAAACATTTAAATAGGCAGAGTTCTGTTACAGAAAATTTTCAGTGGTTTGAGACCTTAAGCCTACTGTTAATCCAGGAATGATTTTTATCTGTCCTACATTTCAGAATGGAAACGTGCTTTACGTGAAAAGGACAGAAACATCTATTGTGACAGGCCCATTAGAAATGAATTAGCAAGCAAAGCGCAGCTGAGATGGTCAAAGGTGCACTGTAAATACAATTTATCATATCAATATCACTTTCACATGTTTGTGTGTGTTTTTATAAGTATACATCTGTGTTGTTTGGATATGTATTTGAGAAACAAGTCCAGCTCTACTTCAACACACTAATACAAAGCTACTAAAATTGCTAGTTCTATAAAAAACATGATTGAAAGTAGAACAAGATGTGGCAAGAATCTGCTTCAAAATATAAATTCAAGTACCGTAACTTCTTAGGTGTCATGGACTTCAAAACAGTAAGTCCTAAGTTGTTATTTCAGGATAAATAAATAGATAGATAGATCAATTTTTTTTTTTTTTTTTTTTTTTATCTTCCAGGAAGTCAAACTGCATTTTCTCAAATATTTTCCTCTCTCTGATGCTCTCCCTCTTGAGGATGTGTCCATGAATTCAGTCTGGTATTTCCTCAATTAAGATATCTAAAGTGAAAGCAGAGACAACCCTGCTCTCACTCCCTGATTTTCCTCTACCAGCTTAACTTTTTCCCATACTCCCCTCTCTACCTACAACAGTGGTGCCAGGATTCATTGCACAGTGAAGAGGAGATGAAATTCTTTGCTGGACAGCTATCCAACATTCAGGCATGCAGCCAGGTACCTATGGACCTGGCAGGTAAGGGGCTCCTTACATTCAGACATGGCATGTTTGTCAGGCTTTGTTGTATCCCCTTCTCTGATGGTGACCCACAGAGAGAGCAACACAGCAGGGTAAGGAGAAGGATCACTTCCCTGGAGATGGGATAGTCTCAGGAACCCCTCTCTAATGTGAAATCTTCATTTGTCATCATTGCCAGTTAAATATTCATGCCTGTTTTCCATCAGCAAGGGAGAGCAGCATGAGGTTTCCTTTGAGCTCTGGAACAAAACAGTCATGGAAATTGTCAACCCAGGTCAAGAACAGATTTAATAACAGACCAGATCTCAGTGATCGAAGATACCAGCCTTCTTGCTCTGTTCTCCCCATTACCTTGCAAGCTCTCTCTGCTCTTATTTTATCAGCTCTATGCAGCCATGTCCATCTCTGCATGGACGGTTACTGTGCTCCTCTAATTACTTTTCAGGTTCCCAGGACCTTGATGGTTCTTTTCAAGAACTGCTTTTCATGACTTGAAAGTAAATCAACTAGAAAGTAATAGAAAGTAATTTCTAATCTGTTGAGCTGCAGTTACAGAGAGTTTAAAGCCTGTTGCTCCTGCAGCATAACTTGCAGTCCAGTAGAGAAGGAGGAGGGCCCTGGCTACTTAACCTTTCAGGAAATTGAAGCATCTCTTCTGCCAACTCTCTCATTGCTCCTAGATAGCCACTGATGTGATCTGGCTGTGAAATGAGGGAGCAAAGAAGAACCATGATTTACTGTTATTTTTCCAGGGAGAAGGTTGACGGACAGCAGAGCGGTTGTACTTTGGAGTTGCATGCCTGCCCACATACAGCACATACTCAGTGAGGGGTCCAAGTCACAGTATCAGACCAGTCGACTCCAGTTCAAGCTGGCTGAGGATATGGCCTTCTCCACAGAGCTGTAGTGGTAGACTGGGACCTGGAGTGTGCAAGAGAAAGAGGATAAGCTTCAGGAACAAATCTCCATAGGCTGCATACTCTTGTTCCAGATGTAGGTGGTCACATTTGGAATCTGCAATATTTGGATTCATTAGTTACCCAATCTGCTACCATCCCTGGAAGCATTTTAACAAGCCACTGACTTCTACTGCTTCTTCTGAGACTTCCCAAAGGTGGACACTTAGCTTACACAAACTGCCTTGTTGACCACCTGTTCCACCTGTTGTGGCTGAGCTACTCCAGCCAGAGACTGGGATATTCCTGACAGTATTACAGCTAAGCTCTGCTTGTATTATGTCCTTTCTTGTCAGTTCCCTCTCCTGCATTGTCCAGGAAGGGAGACCAAGTTCACCGACACAGCTGAACTTAAGGTCAGATAGAAGAACAAGGAAGACTTTTGCCCCATGTTTCTTCTTTGCTTGGATATTCCGACTGGGCAACACATTTTGCCTTCAGAAACCCTTTCTGTTGATTTAAAAGGGCTGCTTCTACCAGCTACATTTTATTTAAGAACAGTCTGGTACGCATTAATTAATATTAGAGGCCATGTTTTCCCGCTGCACAGTAGCTTCTGTCAGGAACAGCTCCATTTCCTGCCCTGGGAGGACATGGAGATCAAGGCACTGTTGTCCAGGAAAAGAAAGGGTTGTCATCTGGCCTCACAAAGTCCTCAGCCAGGCTGGTGAGGAATTTTCTGTGGGACACCATAATTGATTTAAACAAAGACTAACAGTAGGGCTAGAGAGACACAGAAGAGGACTCCAGTCATTGAGGGTCATAAGAGGGTGCATCTGTTAATCTGACATTGATAGAACTTCTGATTTTTCAGATTCCCAGCCTGAATCTTGCCTGCCCTGCCATACAGACTCATTTTGATGTTACAGCCTCACTTCCTCAAGAACTTCTCTCATCCTTGTCCATAGCTATTATCAGCCTTACCACAGGTTTCAGATGCTTCCCCAACTCTATTTTTCTAGCTGAGGAGCAGGACTGCAAATGAGCAGGTCAGGTTTTATCCCTGCCTCCCATCGCATTCCCCCCAGCACTCATCTACGGAACACACATATTCCCCTCAGGTGACATTTTGACTATATAAGGCACAGAAATCTAGCCTCGCCCACAAGGTAGTCACCTTACAGAGCTTCTGCAGAGAGAACTCTTGTCCAAAAAAAGATTCACTTGTCTGTAAACAACCATCTTGGTCATGTGCACACATCCATCCAGGAGTGCCCACTTTGGGGCATAGACTGATGGAGGAAATTTAAAGGAGAGGTTCAAAACAGCTATTTCCTCTGGTTTATGTCTCAGGGACTTAACTCCGCTCTATACTTCAGGCATACTGGGCTTTAGATTTCTGTCATGCTCCTTACCATGGTAATAGTCCCTTTTAACAGCAGAACTAGCAGAAGCCCAAATAGGGAGATGATTACTTTTGATGTTTGCTGTTAATATTTTACAGTATGATTACCTTCAGCAGCACAAAGCCCTGGGACAGGAATAAAGGCTCCGAGGAAGACTTGTCTTCCATGGGAGTGGAAACAAGGGTACGTGTGTGCGATGCCGTGGCAAGCTGCCCTTCACCTTCCCCTGGCAGCCTCAGCTCTTCCATGTTGGCACAGCTGGGTGTACATGTGGTCGCTCCATTCCTTCTAATAGGAGGAGGAGGCAAGTATAGCCATTGCACCTGTACTATTATGCTACAGAAACATTTTACAAGGCCTGGTACCAAGTATATTAAAAATGGTGCCAGATTCCCAGGGTCTTTTGTCCTCCCAGAGCTGCCTCCTCCACAGCTTTCCCTTTTGGCGTTGCTCTCAGCAAGGCTGTTTCCAGGCACTGCGAAGAACAAGGGGCTGAGGACACCTGCAAAGAGCCTGGCTCTGCCCTATGGGGAGGCACTGGGAGCTCTCTGCGGTTTCAGATGTACTATGCGGCCACGAGCAAAGCTCCTGCATTGTACCTGCCCAGGGCATTGCCCTCTCTCAGGAGATTAGTCCAGATCCTGTGCTGATGGTGTTAAGATCTCCATCTCTTTTCTTCTTAAATAGAAAACCATGTAGGAACCTACCAGAAGTCAGAAGTTCACAGACCGTCTGCTGCTTGCTTGAATCGATGTGAACCTCTGCTGTGGAAATGTTGCTAGGACATGCTTTCTCATGAGCGCGCCACACTTTCAGACTGGGCGAAAATACCACAAGAATAACCTTTCTCATGGTATTTCAGTATTTATTTTCTGGTTCCTGTCCAACCCTAAATCAGGAAGTGCAGAAGCGTGAGAAAATTTTATAAAAAGAAAAAAAAGAACAGCTTAATGATGGTTTCTAAGTCTCAGAAAAGTTTCTGTTCTGCTCGAGCCCGAGGCTAAAGTTGCTTTCTTGTTTTATTCTAACAGGTTCATCCATTCGCATCTGCCTCTGGCAGAGCCATCACATTGCCGAGAGGCCATCGGCAGAGGCTGGGGCAGCCCTAAGCCTTACTGCTGCCTTCTGATGGGCTATGATTCCTTCGCCAAGTCACTCAGGCGCTCTGCGTAGCCATCCCCAGCCTCTCTATGAAGGTCACTCATATTAATCTTCCTTTGCAAAGTGTTTTAAGATGCTTGGGTGAAAGCTCCTATGCAAGTGCAAGGTATTTTTACAATTAATATCCCATTTTTCACCCCAGCAAGCGTAACTAACTGAGCCTGTACATATCCCTTTAAACCTTTAAACAGTGGAAACCTTTCACAGTGACTTAGGATATGATGTAATGTCTACGCATTGTTAACAGGACCAAAGTGCAATAAACATTCATTTTAATGAACAAAGCAAAGAGATGTAACTCATAAGACCCACAGGGAGATGCGTTGTATAGGGTTGCCATGTTTGCATACACGCTTTTCTGACTGCCGTCAGTTTTAACAAGGGTAAAATACTATTGATGTTAAATCACATGGCTTTTTGTTCTGTGCGTTTTTTTGTTGTTTTGTTTTTTAAATGAGCCTCAGATTTGCAGGGGTGTTTCTGAAGACATAATGGCTACATCTGTACTAATAAGCTAAATGTGTCCAGGGCTGTGCTGAGGCCCCACGGCCAACTGCCACAGGCAAGCTACCTCCACACCACAGAGCTCCTCTGTGCCACAGCAGTCGTGCCACATGCAAGCCACCTCCTGGGAGCCAGTGCTGGCTCCAGAGACATGCCAGGAATTGTTCAGGTTAGTGCTCACTGGCACCAGGCTCAACAGCACCAAGGTTGGTTCGGACAATTAACAGCATGAGTATGCGAGTGCCAGCACCTGGCCACAGTCCCTGGCACTATTTGATTTCTTACTATCGAGTAGCCATGCAGCCTTCCGAGTCTTTATTGGTGGTGACAGTACGGGGAAAGGAGAAAGGTGGGGTTACTTTCACAAGGCTGGCAGATAGAGAAACCAGGCTGCTTGGGTTATTTCATGTTGGATTTGGGAATTATTCAGAGACAATCAGAGTGGGGGCCTGCAAGTCTGTTTTGGCACAGCTGCTGTACAAAGGAGGGCAGGGTTTTGGAAGAGGCTGCACGCTCGAGAGTTCCTGGCACTGAAGAATACCTGGTTAAAGTCACTTTACATATTAGTACTCTATTAAATGAATGTAACCAGAACACAGTATTCTTAGACATCCGCTCAGTCCCTTGCAGTCCCTGGAAGCCCAAGTCACTACATTCACAACTTGCTGCAGCTAAACACCTAGGGCATTTCATGCTATCACATGCAAACCCTTAACAAATAAAATGTCCTGACTGAATGCCTGTGCTTTATTCTTGTACAGATGTTTAATTAAAAGCCTCATTGAATGGCGCTCTGAAAAGTTATGTTCTTCCTTTCATGTTTTCTTAGAAAAAAAATCTGCAAGTAGTACATGGAAAGCAGGGGGGTAATTGTTTCCTCATCTAATTACTGAATAACTTTTTCCAAAAATTTCCCTGAGTTGGGCAGGAATTAGCAGTGCCACATATGTGCAGCATACTGTCTTTGACGTATCACTTACCTACCTGGTGAGACAATTAGGTTACCAAATGCTAAGAAAGGTCCTTGACACCTTGTAAACCACTGAACATGAGAAGCCTGCCCACCCAAGCCAGTGCCGCTCATCAGCAGCATAAAGGAATGCAGCCTTTCCCTTTTTTGTTGTTTTTTTTTTCCCTGGGAAACATATACTGATTCACACAAAAGAGGAATTACTTTACTTTCTCATGTTGACACAGCAGCAGATTGACAGGCTGAATAGGCTTCCAAACCCTTCTCCGAAAAAGCTGGTTAAGAAGTGATGTTGCAGGAACAGCCAGGCATGAGCGCGCTTCCTCTGCTTACTACTGTGTATGACCTGTGTTGCAAGAGAGCACAGAGCCCCAGGCCCCACCGCAGTGAGCACTTTTCTAATTTGTAACATGAAGGTGCCCTGGGGAGCTCCTGGTGGAGTGAGGTGCTGACGCTGGTCCAGGAGACCTAGGTTCTGCTCCTGCTATTGCTCATGAGTGTAGTGCTCTTCCTCCCTACCTCCAGGCTCAGTTCAGTGAAGCAGCACAGGCTTCACTTCACCTCCTTGGATTTCAGCAACAATGTAAGCGCTATACCAGTGCTGTCCTGCTTTTTGGGGCTGGCACCTGCTGTTGCTCAAAGCCAGAGGCCACTCCATACTTGCTGTCAGACTGAAATGCTTCTTAGCTGCCTGAACACATATCTAGGCCTGAGGATTTAGCCCTTTTGTGGAAGAAGATCTAGAAACTGTGAGCAGTGGATTCTTTTGCTGCATTTCCTTTCCCTCTGCTTTCACACTTATCTCCTTCTGCCTTCTTCACTGCAGCTCCTTTTGGATGTGGGAGTCCCCAAGGACCCCAAGAACAGCCATCTGGTCCTTCTCCTTTGCAGTCTTCAGTGTTTTGACATCAGCAGGCTGACATCAGTGCCACAGAGCATTTCTGTGACAAAGAGATGAGCATGATGGGCTCCTCTGCCTGGACCCCTTTGCAAAGTCTTGCTAGATTGCTATAGAGTATTCCCAGCCAGTCGGTGAGTTCTGCCAAATTAATTAATTCTTGATGACGGCTGCTTCTCTACAGGAAAACAAAAGGGTGTTCGTATGAAGCAAACACAACCTCCTTGCGGCACTTTGGGCAGTGTTTAGGTCTAAGCGTGTTTTTTCCCAGCATTTCAGCAAGGCTTTGTGGTGCAATAGGAAGCTTAGAAGCCATAGGAATGTGTAAGGCCAGTCCTTGATTCATCCTGTAACCTAAAAATACAGGCTGATTCCTGCAGCGGTTATTTTAGTACCAGACAGTGAACTGCTTCCTTGAGATGAAAAGACTCAAACACGGTACCGTCCTCATAAACAGGATCTCGATATATATGGAGAAGAGTCAGACAATTCAGACTGCGTGAGGCTCACACAAATGCAGACACAAACATACACAAACAAACCAGCAAGGCGAGATAAGCAATGCAGCTCTTCACAGCAATTCTCATCTGTTGTTCCTTTCAAGGCAAATAAATATTATTAAAAAAAAAGAAAGAAAGAAAGAAAAAGGAGGAAAAAATAGCAGAAAGAAAATAGAGAGGCTCTCCCTCATGTTTTTTCTAGGTTCTTCCTGCACTTGAGAACTACCAGTCTAAACATGCCCTCCCAGCCTTTCTGCACCTGAAGGAAAATGAGTTCATAAAAAGGCTGCCAAAGACAGTGTAGCTCCTTACTGCAACTCTCAGTGTTTTCATTGCTTCTTACCCCACAGGTTGGTCTCAGCTTATATAAGAAGGACGTCATAAAAACAACTTTGAGAAAAGGTGCATTATTCACAGTACACATATTTTCTGTTAGGCTTTACATGTTTTAACTGCGCAGTGATAAAGCTCTGCAGTCAGCCTTGCTGGTTGGGCTTCAGCAAGGAGGAGCATACTGCTGGGGAATGCTGCCTTGCTGCTGTCTTGAATCAATCAGTACTGCACTCTCTTCTATGCAATAGTTTCCAGAAATATTTGGGAGTACTCCATGCCAGGAAATTTAAATCTCCCTAGCAATTAGTCACTGATGCCAAAAGGACTCTTCTGCAGTAAACATCTCTCAAAGGTTGGACTCCCTACTTACTTCCACCAAGAACAGCCTTAGAGCCACACACATCAGAAACCTGGTGAATAACTGTTTGAGAGATGGCTTCAAGGGTCCAGTTACTATTTTGAGGTCTGAGAGTGACATGCAAGTTTCTTGGTTGTACAAGAGGGTAGTGACAGTTTCCAGATGCAGAAGTCCCTTCTCATCACTTTCAGTACCCTTTTGCTTATGCTCCACTGAAAATGAATTGCAAATGAATACACGAACTTCAGGGTGTTGAACCTTGAGCTATTTTTCTGAAGTAGAGGAGCAGCTAAGGCGAATAGCTTGCCTATGTTATGGGAAGAACAGAGGGATGATCTGCAGTGTAACACCAAAGTTGCTGGAAGTGCTCCGAGGAGGACCCAAAGCTGAAATCTCCATCAGGAAGGGTGGTGGTGTTATGTTATGTGGGATAACTCCCTCCATCAAGCACGGGCCATCCCCCATGCCTCTGGAGCCAGGGAGACTCCATAGAGTTTGGAGGAGCTCTCACAACTCAGGGACTTCCATGCCTTTAGATTTCCACCACCAGGCTGGAAACCTTACAGGCCAATTTTCATCTATTTACTCAGCTATACTAGCCTTTCATTTCTGAGAATCACAATCATGACGGCAACGAAAATTATGTCCTTTCACGCCTCAGAAATATTTCAATACAAGTTTGTTTTGGACTCAGGTTAGGGTTGGGCAGATGCAAAGGTGCTGTTTCTGATGTTATCCAAGCTCTTTTATTCCTGCTTCGCTTTCGTGCGCCTGTTGTCTTTGGGATAGCATTCCTCACAGTAATAAGGTGGCATCTCCCCAGAGTGCCTCCAAGCTACCTCTGGCATTCATGCTGCAACCCATCCTCTGTCAGGCCTGAGTAATCAATTGTAGATAATCAGCAACTCCTTACAGCAGTTTTTCCAAGAGTGAGTGAAAAACAAGAAGCAGTAATAATTGTGTCAGGCTTCCACAGGCTTATTAGAAGACAGAAAACAGACAGAGAGTGGAGCATCTCAGCAGGTAGCTTCCCCCCATGGGCTCAGACAGCAGCAGGCAGCCGCTTTCCATCGCCACGGTACTGCAGTTGCTGTGCCCTGCCTGGAGCCCACCAAGGCAGAGCAGCTTTCCCTCTGCCACGAACCCTCTCCAGGAGAGGTTGTAGCTGCTTGCAGCTCCCCTACCTCCCACCACAATGTGTCCTTGGCAAGGAGATTGTCCCCTCCTTCCTAAGATGGCGTGGGGGCAAGGGGACCAGTGACCAGCATGGCAGCCTGCCCCTAAGCTGTGGGGCAGCACCAGGCAGTGACCAAGGCTTTATGTGAGCATGCCAGTGTGCTTGTCTCAGGATACACATGGACTAGTGGATGAATTTTGTTGGTGTGGGCCCCCTCTGCTTTGACGTTTCATACTTTCCCTTTACAACCTGCACAGCACTCGTCCCGGGTGCTTTCCAGCTCATGCAGGCAGTATTTTCTATGCCTGCTGCTTTGCAGAACGCTTTGAACCAGCTCAATAAAAACACATTTATGCCGATGCTGGCTGCTTTTGTCAGAGCAGAAACAGTCCGGCCCCATCTCACAGACCTCCTGCTGCTTTGCTTGTGCTAGAGCCGGTTCGAGTGCCTTTGCTGTGCCCTGCCAGCAAGCACACACTGCTGCTGCTCTTGTGCTCTCCTGCTTTCCTTCCCCCGCCCATCTTAGGAAATAATTAGCAAAGAAGAAATAATAAAGCAATAGAGTGCACTGCTGAGGCTTCCGACAGCTGCTGGCAGCCGCACTGGCGCGCTCCTGGAGCTGCTGCTTCCCAAGAGAGCCATGTCAGCCTCCTTTTCTGGGTGCCCCCACCCTCCCCACACTGGGGGAGAGGGCAGATGGAGAGGAAGGCATTCAGATGGCACTGGCCTCCTGCAGCGCGTGGGCATTGAAGGGAAGGGAATGCCACCTTTCCCTCAGAGCAGGACAAGCAGTGTCCCACTGTGCAAAGCTCTGCCACAGTGAATATGTGGGCTGTGGGTTCAGGATATAAATAGGTGCACTATTAGAGCAGCATACAGCTGTGGTGCTGCTTGTCTCAGCCAAAAGTATCAGAGGTTACTAAAGTAGCAGCAGCAAACATTGTCACAGCCCAGTGAACGCTGGTGAGCACATCTGTACCTCGGGGAGTGACAAGTACACAGGATGCAGAGCTCTCTGGAACCAAGTCTGGCACCAAAGGGACATCTTGCCACTTCCCACCTCTCAGGAGAGATGGCCAAAGGGGAAGATGGAGCTTCTTTGCCACACCTTCTTCAGCCTCAGCTGCTCTACTGAGAGCCACTTCAAAGGTATCAGTAAGTAGCAATGACAATGATGAAATTTCTTTCCAATTTTACACTTGTCAAGTACTCCACTGCAAAAATATGGCCAGAAAGCACAGCAATACTTTTCTTTTGCATAAGGCCAGACATAAGAGCTCTTAATGGGACTTGGGAAAGGGCTTTACAGTACATGAGCTACCTGCTGAGCATAAAAGTCTCTGCAATGGCAGGGCATGTTTCTTGTGTACTTCCTCAGAATAACGAGGACAGGCAAAAATGTAGTCTCTGATCGATACCTGTTGCTGCCATCCCACAAGGACAACATTTCTGTTTATGGGCAGCTTTGGAGTAACTTCTCTGTGGGAACAGCTTTTGATAGCTCTTCATCTCCACATCAGGTCCCACTACTTCTGTACCAGAGAGATCAGGATTTTCTGGCAGTCTGGGAACCTCTATGCCAGCTCTGCAATTTGCAGTATTCCTTCTACCTTGGCATACACTTGATGTGGCATATGTTCACCACTTTCTTATTGATGTCATATAATTGCAGTGTCCTTATTTGATTAGCAAGCTCAGGCATGCTCGACTCACGTTGTATCTCAGTTATTTTCATCATTAAACACTGATGTATTAACTTCTGAAACAATGCCTACATAACTCCCCAGGGCAGTGTTTTGATTCCATTCTGGAACAAGGACACTCTTCTCTCGTCTGATGCTTTTTCATTCTTCATCTTTTCCTAACAGTTGCTTCTCAAACAAGAGTTTCGCTGGCAATAAACAGAATAAACTTCATTAATTGTTTGGAAATTTAATGCCTCCTGCTAGCTGTTTCTCAGGTACATATTTTATTCTTTTACTGCTTGTTGGATCAAATAGCCTAATATGGATTCAAAGTTTAAAGCCTACCTCCACTGCTCAGACCACCCTCCAAAACAGGGATGTGCAGCTAGCATGCACACACATTCCAAAAGCAGTCTGGTTGCCTTTGCATAGTTTGCGATAGTTGCCTTTGCCAGACCTTCTGACCTGAAATTTTCTGGCTGCTGCCAGTGCCCAGGCTGTCCCTCTCCAAAGCACTTTGTTACCCTCCCCCACATACCTCTACAGACAGATGTCCTCTCAGGTACTGGCTGGTGGCTCTCACCGAGGACAACTAGGAGAACCATTTGAGGAAGACTTACTTTCACTGTTTAGTGTCTTTCCCCTCACCTCCCACCCAGCAGGGAGGACTGGGAGATTCTTCCTGTGATTATTGCTCAATCCCTGCCTTTTCAGCCTGAGATAGCTCAGAGCTATCTCAGGAGCGTAGCATGCCACCCCTCCTTCTTAACCACTGCTCACACCTACACCCAGCCCACTCCACCTATATGTCATCCTCTGAGGCTGTTTAGCTCCAGTGTGGATATCACAAGCCACTTGTCTGGAGGCTTGATTCTCCACCCACTCACATCTTCTGAGTCTTTTCTAAATATCCACGGGTCCAGAGAGGGAGCCCCATGAACCGATGGATGGTGCTTGACCAAGGGAGGCAACTGAGCAGTTCAGCTCCAAACTTTCTTTCCAACAAGTGACCTGCGAGTGAAATGTGGGAAAAGTAGTATCTAGATCATCATCTGGTATAAATCAACAAAGCCCCACTAAAGATATTAAAGCTCTACTGGTTTACACCATCTGGGAGTTCGGCCACAGGGGAGGACTTCTTAATGTTGAGTTTTTAGCCTTTATCATAGATATACATGGGAGGAGAGTTAGTGCCCTATCTGCTCTCAGCGAGCGCTACCAACCCCTACAGAGATCAATAGCAACTCCCTGCTCACATCAAGAGCAGAATGATGCCCTAAAATTAGCATGTATTTGAATCAGTGCATTGTATCTTGTTTGCAGATTAGTAGCACTGAGTAGATATTGAGGGCACAGGAAAGCTAGCCAGTTTAAACAAAGTCAGAATTGACCTGAATTTTTTCTAAGCTGAAATGATCTTTTTGGATAGGAGAGGGAAGAAGAGGTGTTCATAAGTACTCAGGTTTAGGTTCATTTCAGTATTTTGTGTCTTCTTGTGCACCATCTGACTGTTGCAGACAAGGAATAATAAAATTTTACGTACTTCCAGCTTGGGCTGAATGGGGCAGTCCTGGGCTCCTGTACTTGGAAAAAGCAGTTTCTCTTCTAATTTAGAGACCAACTAAGCGCTAAGAAATAGGGTTTGGTGGTTTATCTACATCCTCGAAAGCTGTGCCCTTCAGCAAGCTGTAAGCTTGGGCAGCTCTTCAGTTAGCCCAGACATTCCCAAAGAGACAAATCATATTTGCTGTGTAGCGTTTCCCTTATTTCTGATTGCTGTCTCACAGTTATATTCTGAATTGCAAAAAATGAAATAAATCTGGAGAGAAAAGAAACATGTTTATTCTTCATATTTATGGCAACAACAAATTCCCTTAAGGCATCAGTTTTTTCATTCGATACGGGGAGCGCCAAATGTGGGCTGGCTAATGGATATTTTATGAATGCAATCTGGCCTTGAGCAACTGATTGCTTAACAATTAGGTAAAATATTGAAGCATGCAAAAATAAGAAAGATCTTTTTTTAAAATGACCGTGAACAGAATTCGATTATAGATCAGTTTTGGACAGCTAGCAGCTAAATTACAACTATAACAGTGTATGTCTTCCATACACTGACTCTTCCTTTAAGAACAATTTTTAATATTCTACAGCCTCTGAAGCTTACTGAACTAAAAAATGCCTACACTCTGCTTTGTAGTTTATCTTTTTCTAAACCAACTGAGATTTTTTTTGTCGTTGTATATTTCTGTTTCAGTGGATAATATTTTTCTTGCTGGAAGAAGGTAGAGGGTGTATGCAGAGAACGGTTTCCTCTAGGTCCTAGCGCACTTCCTCTGTCTGCATCTAAGCCAGCAGGATAAAAAAACACAGGCAAGCTGCTCTCTCACCACGCCAAATTGCAAGCACTGTTTTCTTTCTGCTCTTTTTGCTATCTTAACACCTATTTGTGCTTTCTACTTGTTCGTCATAGGAGTAATTTTATTTACTCTTTTACTCCAGCATAGTCCATGGGTGAATAATTAGACACTAATGAAAAGAACTAATGAATGGACTAGTTATTGGTGCGCAATCTTTTGGCTGATGTATGTATTTATCCACTGATTCCACTGTTATGAATAATACACATATTCATCGCACAACTGCTTGAAGGGACAACATTCTCATCCAGGTCCTCTGTGCATCTTAAGTAGCCAGGGCTTCCCTTGAGATCTGGAACTAAAGGACAAAACTTATCCTTGGTGTAAATTGTACTGAGATAAGTGAAATCACTGAGACCTGGGATGAATCTGGCCCATGGAGAGAGACTCTCAAGAGCTCCATTTAATCTCTATCGCAGCATGGTTTTCCCCAGGAATCTCCATAGCCATTCATCTCTCTAACACACATAATAAATAATTTACTCGCAGATATACAGGAGCACTTTGGTTCAATCTGCTAATGATCTTAGCACTGAAAGGGGCTCTAACATGCTTTGAGCCTTTTTACATTGCCTGAGAGACTCAAAGTGCCATTACTGTAAAATGAGACAATGAGAAACAAAGAGGAGGTGGTAGAGTCAAACTCTTGAATTATGAAAAAAATACTTACGTCCTTAAACTCTTTATGGCACATTTATGGTAGCTTTTGTACTTACAGTCATCATCAGCATTTCCACAACAGTTTTCTGGTGGATCTTCAGCAACTTGAATACACCACTGAGACTTATCTCAAGTCACTATAGCTGTCCAGTCAACAAAGACCGACACTTTGGGGGGTCTCTCTCTGTATTGCAGATTGAGCCTACATGACTTGCAGAAAGATTTTGATGAATAAAGCCAAGTGAGGTGAATCTCATGCCTAAATATTTGCCAGAATTCAGTTCTTTCTCACACAGCCTTGTGTTGCTCTTTCCCTTACCTTCCCTACTCCCTTAAGCCAGGGACCTTGGGGTTTTGCTTCAGCCTTCTGCCAGTGTTTCACTGCAAACACTAGGCCTGGGAAAAGAATACAAATGAAAACCATCATGCCTACATGTCACAGCACAGAAAGTATTAAACAAAATTAAAAAAAAAAAAAGACACTGAAAAGAAGTGTCAAAGTCATGGTAGGTTTCATCTCAAGAGGAAAACTTCTGGTCTCACTTATGTCCTGGCCTGAGCCCTGGTAAGTGTGGCACATACAGCAGAGATGCTCTGGATGTCTTTGTAGCAGAGGAATGTGCTTGCTGCAGTCCTTTCCCCATTCACACAGACTGCTCTTCAGAGTCTGTCACACGCCATTTCTGATGCTGCAAATATTTGAGGACTCTCCACTCGAGCTCAAAATGATCTGGATGCTGGCTGTTCATACCAAGTGCTGTTCCAGTCTAAAAGCTTCCAATATAAGGACGTCTTTCATGAAATCTTTAATATCTCTGCTTAATAGCCTCCTTGAATCTGCCCTTTCTTCTTGCCCTAAGTAATTCATTTCCATCCCTGTCACTGCAGCTTTTAAGAATTGATTTAAAATTAATACATGAATAAAACAGTATAAATAATGTATGGTCATTGTATTTAATATTAATAGCCCTTACATGAGGAAAAAATGCATACCTGCAAATAATTTGCAAAAGGTCTGTGGAGCCATACTATTAGATTGCAAAGAGCAGTGATACTGGAGCTGTCTGATGCTTCCCATCAAAACAGCTTTTTTATTTCAGGTGACCAAAGCTTTGCCAAACTTTCCCTTGGAATGAGTCCTTCCAGACTAGACTTTCTGCCTCAAAGTGGATTATTATTCATACATACGTTGTGAAAAACATCTCCCAGACAGCTCATCTATTTCTATGAATGAAACAAGGGGGAGAAACCTATTGTTGACTGACACAGGACAAGCTCTGGCCACCTTTCAGCGAACAGAGCCAGTGTCACTGTGCTATGGAGCAAAGGCTAGACAGGATGTAAGCAGTCTGTTTTGTGATATCTCTGTGAAAATCCCCCTTCTATTCCAAATTGGCATGCAAATAACTGTTTGAACTTACCCAGTACACTTGCTGGAGCACCTCGGCTTGTGCTTCCTGGCAGAGGACATGCAGCAGCTTGGTGCTATGGAGCTTGTCTGCATTTAAGTACATCATGGAATCATAGAATCATAGAATCCTTAGAGTTGGAAGGGACCTCTGAAGGCCATCTAGTCCAACTCCCCTGCAACGAACAGGGACACCACAGCTAGATCGGATTACCCACGGCCTTATCCAGCCTCGCCTTGAAAGTCTCCAGGGCATCATGGCAGATGTGAGCTCCTAAAGTGGTGGTGCTTTCCTAGATCCTAACCCAAATGGGAAGATAAATGGAACATGGAGAACCAGGGTGGTGGATGAGGACAGTAACAACTTGGAAGAGAAAGCACGGGAAAGCTAGTATTTACAAAACAGCTCCTGTCCAGAAAAGCTGCCCTCTCTCAGCCTCACGCTCCATGTGGGTGCTCCAGTACCAACAACAGCTAAGCTCATCCTTCCCCTGCCCATCCAGCCTCCTTCCCTTCTCCCTGTGAGGGCAGCCTTGCTGCTCGTGCTCATCTTCTGCCCATAGATGCTCGTACACACTCTGGGAACCTGCCAGCTCTCCACATCCCTCTCCTCACACTTTCTTCTTTGTTCAGACTTGGGTAATTTTCTGAAGCTCCGAGCCCTTGTTGCCTCCTGTGCAAGCACCTACATACAGACCTGCAGGAATGGAAGCCAAGGGGAGAAAGACCAAGACTGATGAGACTGGCATTCACAGGACATGAATGGTTTCCAGAAAGCAAGGGGTTAATGCTGGGCTGAGCTCTCACACAGGTGTAATGAGTCAGGGCCAGACTGATGCTGTCAAAGAGGGAATACAGGAAACTTTCCCTCTTTAGGAAGGAAGAGAGCCTGGAGAAAGGATTGTTTCACACCCGATGAGCATGGGGCTCATTTGTCCCTCAGACAGGGATTTTGCCTTGCTTTCTAAGGATTCAGCAAAAGGCTCCTTTTGTTTCACATGTAACCAACATGGTTCCCACTGTGTCACGCACAGCCCTGAGGAGGACACCGTGATCATGAAAATGTTGTTCTTAGTGGTTTTCCTTACCTGTTTGTTCAGTTGTGAACAAACACTCCCAGCATCAGGGGCTTCGTGTTGTTTTCAGACCAAGTCATACTTCAGCAGTTAGAAGAAGTTGTTCAAAAGAGACTTCACGTGTCTCTTTTGGTGATGGTTTTTAGTCTTTCTGTCTTTGATTATTGATATGGCTGCAGAAGGAAGGAGTTAGCACCTTAATGAACACTGTAGAGCTCATAGGAACCTCCTCCATGCCAAATTCTTGTAGCTGTTGTCCGTGAGTGATGAATCCTTCCTCACTTTGCCTTCCCTGGTGCCTTCATCCTATTTGGTCTCAACTTCTGTAGACTCCCTGAGTTTGGGTGTTGCTTATTTTTTCCTTGGGTGGCCTAGAAAAATTAGGCAGAGAGGATTTCCAAATATTTCCAGTGATATCAGTAACTTCCATTGTATTTTACATACTGTTCATTTTATGGTAGCATCCTAGCTCTGGAGAACAACTTCTGTCACTGAATGGCAGTACTTCCTCAAGCCACTGTTTAGCTGTACCAATGTCTCGTGCTACAACTCAACTCTAACCTACTCAACCAACAAGGCAGGACTCAGCATCTCAAGATGAAGAAAAATACAGGAGATAAATGTCCAGAGACAACAAGATACATGGGGTTTATTTTAAAATAGTACAGAAATTTTCTTCAAGTCCAGCTTGTTCTGAACACTAGCCCTCAATGAGGTTTGCATATGTCACAGTGAGGTCAGCAAATGCAGAAATGCCAGCACTTGCTGCTGGTGTCGATAGAGGAGCTGCTGGTCAGTCTTGCAAGGGAAGGCAGGGTAGGGAGGGAGAAATAGCCAGACTGCAACCTTATCTGGATCCCTTGGAGAGCTGCTGC
The DNA here is from genome assembly GCF_002078875.1 of Numida meleagris. Classification (NCBI taxonomy): domain Eukaryota; kingdom Metazoa; phylum Chordata; class Aves; order Galliformes; family Numididae; genus Numida; species Numida meleagris. Next base: position 41,129,216 of record NC_034411.1, on the reverse strand, counting down.
AGGAGTATGGATGGATGGGCAGCTATTTCAGGAATGGAGGAGCTTACGGCCACAACTGCTGCATCCAGAAGGCTGACTAATAGGCCAAGAGACAGCCTGACGGGCCACTGACACGGGGATCCGTTTCAAACCAAGATGAAGGCTGTGCAGCACAAGGCTGTGCAAGGGGCCAGAAATATATCCAAGGAGACTAATCCTGTGTTAGCAGAAAGAGGCCCCATCCACATCCCAGTAGTATCCTTCCTAAACGTAAGGCCAGCCAGCTTGAATTCAAAAATGCACAGAACTCTGGCTTGCTGTGGATGTGTAACTTGAGTTGCTGCTTCTTGATGGGGTCTGAATTTAAAGGGTCGAATTCTGTTTTTATTTATTTACACTAAGTCCCCCTCCTTAAAAATCAAGAACATTTTACCAGAGCGGCAGAGAGCAGAGATGTTTCCATTTTTGAAGCTGGACTGACCAGGAAACTCCAGCTTTTCTCATAAAAGGGTAGGAAGAAGGCTGGTTGGGAAGGGAGGAAGGAGTAAGAGCCGTGCTTTGATGAGGGCTCTCAGGGGAGATGGTGCAGCCTGTGAAGGTGAGGCCCAGCTTCAATGGAAACTGAAGGGAGCAGAGCAGTTTTGATTGCTCCCCTGCCCTGTCTCCATGAAACAGGAAGGCACCTGACATCAGTACCCTTCACAAATGGAGCAGCCAGAGGCTTTGAGCACCCAGGTCCTATATTCCCTCTGAGTGTCCTTGCTGTTCAGCTAAAAAACACAAAGGTTTTCTTACCTCCATTCCTTGAACTAAGCTTGCTCTCCCTCCAGATTTCCTTTGTTCTTATTTAAAGGGCCGGAATCAAAACAAAGGGTTTCTGCAGCTTCAAAACAATATGTAGCCTATATTTAGACATGTCAAAAATTCTGACTAGTAGACTCAAAGCACTGTTGTTTCTGTTTCTCAGCACTATCAGCAAACCAAAGTGTCTGCTATGTGCTCACATCACTCCTGTATATCACTGGGAAAGCCCAGGTTAATATGAAAGGGATGCAAGGTAATGGGACTTCCAACTCACATTGGTGCAGCCAGGTTAGAGGTGAGATAAATCTACTGGATGAAAGGATGAAAAGAATCTTCCTTGCTCTTTTTTTACTCTGATTGGGCTGAATGAGGTGAGCTGAGTGCAGCCCTCCCAGCCTGTGCCGAAAGTACTCATGACCCATCCTACATGCAGGCAGTCGAGCAATGAGACCCTTTGCACACCAGCCCCAGAACAGCCATGGTTTTGGGGCCTGAGGCCACTTGATGGTAACCAGGGGGATCTTGTAATGTTTGAGAAACAAAAAGGGAACAACTGATAAGTTGTTGAGATGCTCAACCTTCACACACACAAATAAAAGTGTACTTTTTTTGCAGAGTGATGGGCAAGGCATCTTGGGAGCCTGGTTTGGTGGGAATGCCCTTCTCTGAGAAGGAAAATGGAACATGGGAGCCAAGTTTTAAAGCAGAGAGGGGAAATGCTGCAAGTTATACAGACAATGAAAATTTGCAAGATGAGATCTGCACGGTCTCATCTTCCTGTTAGTCCCTGAAAGTCCATCTCCTGGTCCTCTTCTAATCCCCTAGTCTGCCTGACCTCACTTTGTCCTCACCACTGCAGCTCTTGACCTGTCTAATGAGCCATGGATCTCCTGGAAACCTTAGAAGCTCAGGAAAGTTGCAAGAGCCAGTGAAATGTAAGAAGTCCATGAGGAAGGATGTTAATGGTGAGGACCACAACGCACAGCCACATCAGCCAGTGGGGATGGAGCCGGCATGTGGCTGAGACCAGTCAGAATCTGGTGGGACCAAGGGATAGTTGGAAATACAAAGCATAGACTCATAGAATGGCTTGGGTTGGAGGGGACCTTAAATACCATCCAGTTCCAATCCCCGCCATGGGCAGGGACACCCACCCACCAGATCAGGCTCCCCAGGGCTCCATCCAACCTGGCTTTGAACACGTCCAGGGATGGGACATCCCATGGTCCTTCTAAACAGGAGAACTGGAAGCACCTGACCACGCCAGTGACAGCTGCTAAAGTCGGGCAGATAACTGCTGATGTGGATTTCACACTCAAGCGGTGCACAGGACATGCGGAAGCCATGGACACTACCAATGGTGTGATATGCCTAACACATCCCTCATATTCAGCTTCACATTCAGCAGATGTCCTGGATCAGCTGAAGCTCTGGAAACTATGGAGATTGAGTTCAGTCCTCAAACTGTGGGCCTCTACGTGCTGTGCCCCAATCCATGTGCAAATCTCAAAGCACAGGCAGCTTGGAGACCTTACTTGTGAGCCTCAGGGAGGCATTCTTCCTTATTTTTATCTAGCGTGGGTGGGAAAAGGTTCCTTTCATAGCCTGCTGTGCTCCCTTCCCCAAAACAGCCATTGTGCCTCACATTTTAGCCAGCACCTTACAGTGAGGAGCACCCTTCCAAGCCTGCCCTTACCTCATGTGTGTAGAACCAGCTGTTTTTACCAGAGCACAACAGGCAGGCTCTTCCCCCTGCCCCGTGGACTGTACATGCCAAATCTGGCCCACAAGAAAGCACACATCCCAGCTTTTGCAGTCAGGCACAGAAGCCGTCCCCTTCCACAGCCGCTGGCACTTCACCCTTGCAGCACGCAGCTGTATCCCCACTGGGGCCCTTCCTCAGTGGCCCTGCCAGTATGGCCCTGCCTCAGGGCTGGCCCAGCCATGCCTCCTGCCCGCTCCTGGCTCATTTCCAAGGCAGAACCCGGGGACTGGCTGGCACTGCAAAATATTCGTCATCATCCAAAGCATGCTCCTTTTTGCCCAGGCGCTCGAGGCAGCCAGAGCATGATGCAGCAGTTTGGTTGCCTCAAGGAGGCAGATGCAATCTGTCTCCAGCACGCTCCGGTCTTGTTTGCGGTCAAAACTCTGCTCATGCTGCACGCAGATGGATGGCAAGCACCCACAGGAATCTGCCTACCCAGTGTATGTCCCACAGGCTGAGTGGGAGAACAGTTTGGAGCAGAGAAGTGCCAAGCAGCAGCCATCACGTTTCTTACTGCTAGTGCTCATCCCCCATCATGGTGCCCAGACTCCAGGAGGATGCAAACATGGGGACATCAAGCACCCAAATGCATCCTCCCCATGCTAGGACTAAGGGTGAGCAGCTCCCATCCTCACCGTGAAAAGACTTCACACCCTGCAACTGGTGCCTTCACATCACAGGTGGCTGCTCCGGCCTGCAGCACGCAGCAAGCCGGCGGCAGAAATGGAGGCGCAAGGGCTGGGTGTTGCTGGATGTCGGCGGCGAGCGGGCAGTGTAATCTGTCTGCTTTTGTTCCGTTGGCGTGGTGGTGTGCTCTCATTAGCCCCCCACGGACAGTCAACCTGTCAGCAGGTCTGCGCTCCAGCCGCCTGACCTCTGACTCCCACTCATTCTTCCACAAATTAATTTCCCAAATTGACAAATTAAAGTGCACAGTATGCCCAAGGTCACTAAATCACACTGGGTTCTGGTAAATGTCAACCAGTGTTGGAGGAGGAAGAAAAAAAATAGGGGGAGGGAGGAGAGAGAAGGTAAAAAGAAAGAAAAGATTTAAAAAAAAAAAAAAACAACACCTTTGTTTGAAGGAAATGGGCAAAAAACTGTGACTGTAGTTTCTGAGTTGCAGATGATGGTGCTGTGCAATTAAAATGGAGGCCGAGGTTCCCTGCACACAGCAAGGCTGAGGGCTGCAGGCCTCGGCACAAAGCTGGTGCAGCTGCTCCAAATGGCCATGGCCATGCCTCTGTCAGCACCGAGCCGGGTCCCCCTCATTGAGCTGCCACCATGCTAACACGTGGCCTGTAAGTTTTTCTTTGAATTTGTTCATGTGCCAGCATTGTCCTGATCTCGGTCCATGCTTTCTTCTCCCATGTGTTTATATCCCACTGTATTTAAAGAAATTTGCCACGTGCCTTCTGGGCTGGCACTCACTGGGTGATGGATGTCAGAGCTTGCCTGATGCTCCTAATAGCCCAGCTCTGCACCTACACCCACGGGGCTTCATCTTTCTCAACCACGGCAGACAGCAGTGCTCCAGAGGGGCTCTCAGCCCTCTCCAGTGGCATTAATACTTTCCTGTCCCTTGGGAAGGCTGTGACTCATATGCCCCATGCTCACATTCACCTTTTCCATGGTTGCATGATATCTCTGCTTCTTAGTTACGCCCGATGCACTAATACGCCTAGGTCTTTCTCTTCTATGTTTGTTTCAAGCTGATAAGCTGCCAGCTTCTAGTGGAAATTCATGTTATTAGTCCCTAAGTGCATGCCCTTGCACTCTGCAATATTGAGTTTCATCCCATTTCTGTTCATTTGGTCCTCAAGGTCAGGCACAGCTTCCTGTATCATACCTCATTCTTCCTCCACGATAGCTATGCTCCCAAACTTAGCATCGTCTGCAAATTTCATTTGCACACTCCCACCTTTCATGACAAGGTTATTAATGGAAATATTAAGCAGAATCAGACCCAAGACTACCCCTTCAGTAGATGCACGAGGAGTCCCCTCCTGCCTGATCATCCTCACCCCAACACTACCTGTCTGTATTCATCCCTCCCTCAGCCGGGCCTCAGCACACTTACCATTTTTCTACCTAGCCCCATCATCCCCTCTGAACAAATAATTTCCCATGTGGCATCGTATCAAATGCTTTGCTGATAGCCAGATAGCTCAGCCGTGTTTCCTTTGCCGGGAAAACCAATTAGTGTTCTTTGATAAGATATCAGGTTCTTCTGGCACAATTCACCTTTGATAAAGCCAGGCTGCATATAATCTCACTTTCAATTTGCATCCTTTATTCTTTCCTCTAAAGACTCCGAAGGTGTTTTGCCTTGCACAGAGTCCCAGTGAAAGTACACTGGCAGTGCAGACAAAAGCAGTGAGCGCCGTCCCAGTAGCAGTGGATTTACCTAAGAGGACACCAGAAAGAAGGCACTGCCGTTGCAGTGATCTTTCCTCTGCTCTTCCCCTTGTACGATATGGTGGTCACAGCATCTGATAAAACCACCGTGAGGTACCTGGTTTAAAATATAACTGCACCCCAAAAATTGGTGGTCCTTATAAACGATAAAGAACAGACTTCCTGTGCATTCTCCCTGTGCACAGTCCTGCTGGAATAAGTGGGACTGCACATGGACTAAATTGTGACTCCGCATAAACGTTGTCATCATTGTTATTGCTGTTTATCAGAGCGTCCTTCCAAGGCATCATGCCTTTACAGGTTCCAGCGCAGCACTGCCCCTTGGCCAGTGCCAGTGCCATCATGTTACTCAGAGGGTAAGTGACAAGCAGAGAACTGAAGTTTTACTCTTCCTACATAAAGGCAAAAGCGTCAGCATGCTTGCATTTGGATTGGTGTGCTGTTTCTGCAGGGCTTGGTCCTGCACAGCCTGCTGTGTATGGGATGTGGCTTAGGGCCAGGGTATGAAATTCTGAAATCCCCAGTTTGTATTTAACCCCAACGGGCAGAGGTTATCATCCTATGGCCATTTCATGGCTCCTTGACAGTGAGCCCCATCTCAGTCTGAGCTGGGGCAAAGAGAGGCTGCTGCCACTATCCCCTCCCCAGTTCTCATTCCATGGGGCCAGGACTGAGATGCACGAGAGTTATCAGGTCTTCTCCCTCTGAGGTGAGGCAAAGACTGCTATGGGATGGTAGGGCAGTACATCCCTTTGAACCTTGCAGGTCTTTGAGGAGAAGTCCCTCTGGGTAAGTGGCGTGCAGGGAAGCAGATGCTTGCTGCTGATCTGCTGCAGCAGAAAGGGATCGAGCTGCTCGCAGCAGCCACTGGTGCAGCTCAGCAGCAAGGGAAAGGCCTCTGTCCCTCCCTACCCACCATTTGCTATAGAGAAAAAGCAATCAGGCACATAATCCTATATATTTTGTATGTTTGGATAAAAGGAGTCATCACCCTGCTAGAGGTCTGAGGGGAATTCTTATGCTCTCTGACTCCCTCACATAGGCATGCAGTCTGCGTCAAAGGCCGGCCAAAAGTAAACTCCTGGTCATAACTCATCTGAACAGACAGGTGTGAATCCATGCACGTCACACTGAAACTGCCTGCCTTTCTCTTCCCCACTCCCAGGTGGTAAAGCACAACATAAAAGCAAATTGTCACCTGAAGAATTGTATTTCTTTTTTTTTTAATCTGTGGTTTGTTCTCTTCCCTGTAATAGTGACATAGCACCTCTCTCAGCTAGCAGCTCAGCCCATCACATTTGCTCCTCCAAGTACAAAATGATCATGTCACCAAGAAGTCTTAATGTCACTTCTGAGACCACTAATTGATTTTGCTGCTCTGATATCCTCTTGCAAGGCATTCCAGAGCCTAGGAACATTAACAGGCAAATGCTCTGGCACCAGCTGTCTTAAGCCTAAATCTAGTCTCCACCAAAAGGCTGGCATTAGCTGTCTTCTCATTTTACATGTTTGCATTTTTGCAGCATTCCATGGTTTTGAGTATACTCGAGGTTGGCTGACGAATCATTTTGGTGATCTCCAAGCTGAATCTTACCTCAGGAGAAGAAAAGTGGTCATTACAGCAGAAAGGAGAAATCTAAGCTATTTTTTGTGCTCGCTCCAGAGAGCGTACGGCAGGGTGCACCTCTCTGGCTGCACATGTGAATGAGTGTGGCCACATCTTTCATTCTCCTGGGCCCAGGGCCCTGCCTACCCTAAGTAAATGAGTGCGATTAGTAAGCATGGTGGTTGGAGCACTAGGATTTTTGACTTTCAGGGTGCTAAAGAGTGTTTCAAAACCAGACAGCAGGACATTTCAATGCAGAGGAGTTAGACTAGACCTTTTAAAGGTCTCTTCCAACTCAAACAATTCTGTGATTCCATGATTCTATGACATATTAAGAACTGCCACACTGGCCATATCAGATGTCCATCTCACCAGTACCCCGTGCAGGGAGGGCAACAGCCCTCCATGGCACAGCACAGAGAGGAATATGGTACGATCTTTCCCTTAGTATAACTTTCCCAACCTCTGAGTTGGGAGCAGCTGGACTTGCTAACATATATGGAACACCACTGACAGTTGACTAAGATTGCTAATTCCTGCCTGAATTGTGTTACTTGCCGCATATGACACAGCATCAGCTCATTCTTTCATCCTTGACAAGGCCAAGATGTCCTGGAAGTGTGTGTGGTGGAAGTTTTGTGCACATTTTAGTCTCGTGCAAAAATATCCTCCCTTCCTTGTGACAGCGCATGCTGCCACACTTCTCTTGCTCCTGCTCATGGCAGCTATGTCCTCCCACCTGCTGCACTCCCATAGGCCATACTGGCAAACAGGCAATGCAAGCACAAGTGGACACAAAGCTGGCAGCAACCAGCACAGCGATAAGTCCCAGGGTACTACCTAGAATCAGCTTTCCCATCTCACAACATAGCAATTTTAATTTAAGGGAGATCAAGCCCCACTCCTTTATCCAGGTGTCCCTTTTCACAAAACATGCTGTCTACCCAGATAAGTTAAAACCACAAGCCACAGAGAGTGTAACAAAATTCAGCCCAAACTAGCTGGGAGCTGGCAGGCAGGCGCTCTGGCAGAGCCTGGTGCATGTGAGACCAGCATTTGACCCGTTTCTTTCACAGCAGTCTGCTGGCTGTGATCAGACTCTACACATGGGATTTGCTGCTTTCAGTGCTGTAAAATAAAGCACAGAAAAGCAAGTACAAGAGCCAAACACAGCCACAGGAAAGAAACGCAAGATCATTTATTATAACCAAAATCTTGCACTTCATGTCACCAAGTGGACGTGTCAGTCTTACATGCAAAGTCAAGGAAATCAACCCTAGACCCCAGAAATTATGCTACATATCGTATGACCTGCTGGCATATTAATACTCTTTCCTTTTTAAATCTTTGCTCTCCCTTCGGAGCCTGTCCTCTCAGTGGGGATCAGACTGACACATTATAGGCTCAGTTTTCTTTCAGAGCTGACAACTCGTCCAGGAAGAGCTGGCTAGGATGTCAGCCTTTGGAGGATATGTAGAAAATTCCAAAGAGGAATTTGCATATCATCACTTTACTGGAAGGTATGGCAAGAAGAAATAAATACTTTGCTCTTCTAGGGCAATATCTTTAGCTTTTAGTCAGCATGTCTCACTTGAAATTTAAAAAAAAAAAAAAAAAGTAGCATTGAGTTTTGCTCGGTGACAATGTGCTCAGTAATACCGAGCTGAGGAAAAGCCAGTGCAGAGCCAGTGCAGAGACAGCCGCTCTGGGCATCTCTCTTTTCCCGTCTCCCTGCATCTACTTATGGAAACACTTGGAAACTGCAATATAGCAATATAGCCCTTATTTTAGGTGACTCCAGTTGTTACCTTCGGAAACCTTCCTGAAACATTGCCTATAAAAAATAACCCTACAAAATGCAATCTAGAAAGATAAAATAGGAAACATAAAGCCTGAGAAATGGATTAGTTGCTTCAGTCATCCTCCCAACAGATAGGCTCTGACTGCAGGAAAACCTCACCTGAAGTCAGCATTGGCTTGTCCCATCACCAAAAATGCTAGGGCTTTTTAAAACAGAGCAGGCGATTGCACAATTGTGGCAATATAATACTGCCTTGTAGTTGCACCAGAGTTATCCTCCTGTGAGTATGTTTACTCTGGAAAAGAGACTTTTTTTTGTTCAGCAAATTACATTGTAAGTATACACTGTATTGATACAAAGATAATGACATTAGGGGGAAGAGCTTCACCTGGACACCAGAAGCCGTATGAATATGCCAGGGAACTTCTCAAGGCAGCCTTCATGCAGGAGTCCAGTCTGATTGGCTTCTGGAAAACGTGTGTCTCTCTTCTCTGCAGCCCAGCTGCATAGCTCAGCAGTGAAAGTCCATTTTCAAGCCCGCTATTACCAGTGCTTAATTTAGAAGCTTGCCTTTTGGTGATGTTTGTGGCCAAGAGAAGTGTGAGTCAAAATCGTATCTTCCAGGACTGCCTGCCCTCAGCAGAGACAGCTGGTCCCAGGACCCCAGCAGGTATATATAATACACCTGATGATATATTCTCACACAGCATTCAAACAGTTTTTTAACAGTGTCCTCTGCAACTGAAACAAAAGAAAAAAAAAGAAACAGTTATGTTTTTGCCATCTTCCACTATTCCCTGCCCCTTACTGCAGCTGGGAGATGACCCACTCTCTCTTGCTGAACAACAGATGAGAAAACGGATTATTTAAGCCTTCTCAGCCAGCACCACGTTGTCCTTTAAGGCCTGTCATAATACAGCCCTCAGTGACCTAGCTATGATGCAATTACACGGGAAGGTGCCAAGTTTACAAGGGATGGGTCACAGAAGTTTCAAAAAAGTGGAGAACTTGGGGAACTACCTACATCCTGTGCTTATTCTGTGATCTGCTTGTACATTTTTTGAAGCTCCTTTCATTGGAAGAGTACTGTCTCACAGAGACTTACCACAAGGAGAGCAATTCATTTAAGCATAGCTCAAATTTCACCAGCAGGAGAGCTGGTGGATCAAAAATGATGAATTCTTTGCTCCCAACTTCTGGTGATCACATTCCTTCCTCCTAAAAATTACCTGCAGAAGTGATCTGGAGTGGCTGTTTCCAGAGGCCTCACTATTTTTTCTGGAGACCAGCTTGACTTAGATGAAGCAGGGACTGCTGTGTGTCCAAGAGCTGCTTGTGTTTTGATACTCAAAAAGGAGGTACATCAAAAATGTGATGTGCTTAAAGTCATATCCTTTTCTCCATATCCTTCTATCCTGAAAGTACAAAGTAAGCACGCCTCAGCTCCTAAAATCGGCTTTAACTACAGACTTACTCCTCTGCACCTGAGACCATAAAGAAGCTTTCAGCTTCAGCTCCAATCCTACCTGCCTCAACAGCTTTGTCCATGCTGGAGTGGACACAATTTTGCTGCGGTCCTTTTGTGTCACATCCATACTGGCCATCTCGTTGAGTGCCTAACTTGTGTCATGCAACGCACTTTAACACCTCATTCCAAACCTCTGCAGCTAACGCAGTACCATCATGCTGCAGTGATAAGAACAGAGATAGGTGAGCAAGGACACAGCTGCAAGATGATGACAGAATCTCTTCTATCATTCACTGAATACCAGAAAAGTCCATGCCTCTTTAGCAAGGACCCTGTTAACTTCATCTATGAGAAGACTTTTCTCAAAAACTAAACACAGAGGAATCCTAAGTCAATTAACTGAGTGGTAAAGAATGTACCTTTCTTGCAGTTTCTCTCCCATTATTATTTGTTACACAAAGAGGCCATATAGATAGGTGGGTATAATTATGGGGATTAAGATGTTGTGAGAAGTCCCATATCCATGATATTCCTCTCATTTTGCAAGGAGCCCAATCAGAGGTTCTCCTAATACTTTGTTAATTGAGTCCTTCTTGGTTTATGTATGGGTGCGTTAGAATCACAGTTTTCCTTTCTTTTCTCTGATTAATGCTGAAGTTAAGGTTGACCAAAGAGTCCATGCAGGCTAAGATGTCAAGAGTAAATCATGCCATATTTCTCTTTCTGAGGGCATTTCAATAGTAGGACGAGGTCAACTCTCAAGAAATATGCTCCTGAAAAGAGTCCAGAGAAACTCTGAGGAACAAGCCATGCATCTTTTCTCTCTGTTTACCAGGAAGCATGAGAAATTCCTGCAGTTCCTTATCTCCCTTTAACTTGTTTGTTAGGCCTTGTGCTGTCTCATCAGCAGTGTGGAGGCACAAAGCAGCCTGGCATGCCCCACACTGGAAACACCGTACATGAGCTGCTGACCCGTACGCAGGGAACCATTCCCACACAAGAGAGGTGACGGCTCCTATGTGCACACGCCAGTCAGCTCTACTGCCCGGCAAACGTGTTGCATGTGAGACAATGCATGCTTGCTGCAGAAGCTCAGAAGGGGTGCAATGTTCATGGGCAAAGCAGATCAGCCTTGATTTCCTGATACCTGTAAACCCAGCAAGGGACCATTTTACACTGCAGGTTTTCAGATTGCCACCAGAATAAAGATCTCCGCTTACAAATCCGACAGGTGTAGCAAGCTTGCATTTGGGCGTTTTGTTGTTGTTTTTTTTCCTAGAGGGTGTAATCTTGTCCACAGTGTTTTCCCTGTACAGTAAGTTCACACTGTATTTGAGGAGAAGCTAGGGTTTCAGTCAGGAAAACTCTGAACGGTAGCTAAGTACTTTGAGCATTGGCTAGAGGTGGCCTTCCAGATGAATAATCTCCAAGAATAAACAAACTGGGTGGGGCATGGACAGATCTCCCTCCTCACCACCACCCCTAGGGCTTTGAACAGTGCAGTGTTTTGATTTGTAAAACATATGCCCAACAAATGTAGCAGTGATAATGAGGAACATGTCAATCTGCCATGTTTCCTGTTCAAATTTCCGTTTTCATTTCCAAAGTTCAAGTACTTCTTGATCCCCAGGAGATAAACGTGAGCAAGTACAACAGGAGTGTGGAGAGAAGAGGTGAGAGCTCACAGTGGCAATGAAAATCAGAACCACTGCAGAAAACAGCTGGGATCTGGAGGGTAAGGCTGACCTCACAGCCTCGTCTTGCCCTGAGGGACAGGCTGGGTTGAAGGACCCAATCCCCAAATATAGCAGGGCCTTATGCACCACCTAGCAACTATTTTAAGCACCGAAGGCTACAACACAAGCACCTAAAGTCCCTGAACAGCCATGTGCTTCGTTTTCCTCTGCCCAGGGCCTTGCCTGACTCAGTGATGCTGAGACCTCACAACCACGACAAGTCACTTGCACATATCACACAAATGCATGTGCCATCCTTCCAGGCAGGAAGGGTGCCTGAGAGAGAGATGGCTGTGGCAAACTACTCGCTTGCAAACATAGCACACAGGTAACATCGTCCACTGTCACCGGCCACACAGCTAATATTTTACCAGCCTGAAAATACTATTCCAGTCTATTAGTATTCACTCTTCATCTTTTTTAGAACAAAAAGAGCATTCTGACTCACTTTTTCAATCACATACCACTTCCTAGAGTTTGTGAGTCAATTCAAGTTAGTCCATCCTTACAGATTTTTTTAAGATTTTTCTTCTAAGAACAACTTCTCTGAACATAAGATTAGACATTATAAGAAACACAAAAATCTTGAGGGGAGGGAGGAGAAGAGAGAGAAGATCATTATCTAAGGTTATAAGATAACACTTCAAGGTTTCAGAAAGTAGGCAAACAGCTACAGAAAAGTTGATGGGTTTTATCAAAAGTCTTACTGAAATAATCTCCAGAAGTCATAGAAGTAAGGTCAAGGAGATGAAACATGACAGTGCTGCGAAGAGATGACATCTCATCCTGATTACCATGGTCATGAGCAGTTAAATTAGGCAACAAAATTCTGACTACCACCAATGGTTTGGTATAGATAAGAGCAGTTCACTTTAACTATTGTGCACCTATTCACAGCAAACTTTGAGAATAGCCAAACTATTTGGATGAACAGCATGACCTACTACCACAAGTTCCTCCTATCTCATCCAGGAGGAAGGAGGGTCCTCTTGACCCAAGTGTACCCTGAGAGGAGGATTCTAGTGCCAGCTGGCATCTAGAGCTCTGTCTACATAACTCTACACTGGCTTCATGAGAACTGGGATTTTTCCAGACCTCTTAAAATTCAGGCACTAGATTAAGTCCAAGCCATAGGTGCCCAGTGCCATTTTGGATGTCTATAGGTGTCCAGGACATCTAGGGGAGAGCTGCACCTCTCAGCAGCATGTGGCACAGTGCTAGGAGCCTCTGTAGGCACCACATTGCTTCCCTCTCTGAACTGAGCTACCTGCCTCTAAGCAACCACACTTGGTTTTCCTAGTCTGAAAACATTGAAGTTGTGTTAAAAAAACAAAAGTCATACTTAAGAAAAATCTTATCTTACTGAACTTGACAAGCCACAATTAAACATTTTCCTGGTTATATCACTGTGGGGCAGTACTAAATATCTTTTCAGATTTCTTTTTTATTACTGACAAATCTGTAAAATTCACAACACTTATAATAATGCTGATTATTAACTAGCAGTGCACCAGGAATCGGGTCTTGATTGTTCATTACGTACGTAATAACCTATCAATGGATACTCGTGCTAGGGGAAGGGAAGCATCACTTTGAAAGGTTAAGATACTTGGGCATGCAAGGGAGGGCTCTGCTGCCTCTTGCCTAAGGTTGAGCAGACTGATCAAGTGTCACACCCAAGGTCACCATACAGCTCTTGGCTCAGGAGGGATTACAACACAGCAAGATCCTTTGTGACTCCTGCTCTTGCCCTCTGAACTCTAGACCCCATGGCACCTCATCAAAATGTGACCTGTTTGGGTAAAAAATATTTGCCATTGTTTTACCCTGGAACAACTGGTATACATAAAACCTATAGTCTGGTCTTGTTTTTGGTGGTTTGTGTTTTTTTTCCCTTCAGTAAGTTGCACAGGCTTTCTGCCTGGCCTGAGTCACTTCCAACATGCTGCTAACAGTGAGTTACATAGCTAAACTGCCTAACCACTGGAAATGAGAATGCACACAATCAGCAGTGTTTACATAAATGCACCTCACCATACATTTGTTAAGATCAGATCGGTCCTTTCAGTTACACCCAGAAAAAACTGGAGATGACAGAAGGAAACATGCAACACATTGGAATAGCAACCTGTATGCTTTCATAGTAAACAGACGGAGTCTGCGAGCAAGCAACTTGTGGGTTCAGGCATACAGTCTCTATATGGGGCTTGAGGAGTTACTACATGTCAGCCAAACCTCTGTAGCTGTCCATGTCTGCATTTTTAATCTGTTTCAGTTTAAGCTTCTTTCATGAAGTTCTCAGCTAAGCAGCATTACCTCACATCTAGGGCAGAGCGAGAGCATTCACAGCAAACAGCTACTGAGGTTACCGCAGCTCAGCTGACACGTGGTAATATGCTGTGCCACTGCAACTTGCTTGTATGCAGTAGCACTCACTAGCTTTTGGGGATTGCCACAATCAAGGGATATTTAAGAGTGGTGACTGAAAAATAGCTCTGTCCTTTAATATTTTCATTTTTAAATTCAGAAGGCTCGGAAAATTTCTTTAAGGTAGAGAAATCTAGAGTGGGAGTCAAATCTCAGTGTTTGGTTACTAAGGAGATGCCATCAAAACACATTCTCAGTGTGAACTCTTTTGGTGGAGGTTTTGCTGCCTGGAGCTAGAGGAACTTAAGGCATGTTCAAACATACTGAGGTATTCCCTGCCTCAAAGCATGGCTCTCTTACAGGGTTTTTAATGACGTAATACCTCTCAATGAAATCATAAAGCTCTTGATCTTTGGGGCTCCACAGGAACTGATTCCTCAAGAGGTACTCAGGGCTGACTACAAAAAACAGCTGATGTAATGACATTTCTGAACTTCTCAAGAAGATCTTTAAAATTCTGATCGAGTTTTGATTAAGGCTGCAAAGTAGCTTATGCATCATCAGTGACTTCCTACAAATGAGGAAGTTTCATGGCAATTCAAGACCAAAAAACCCACATCTCTCTGCAAAGAGGAGTTTAATAGAAACATGCTGCTGTTTGAAGACAAGCTGGAAGAGGCTAGTTCAACTGGAATGAGATCATTCCACATTTCCAAAACAAAAATGCCCAGGAGACTCAGACATGGAAGTCTCTTCAGGTTTCATCTCCCATCAGGGCTTACAGAAATCAGAGCTCCACAGCACAACTTCAGGCATTTGCTTTTCTTTTTGGGCTGTGACGTCCCTCCACTAAAGAGAAACACAATAACTCCAGTATTCCTCACTGAAGGTGTTCAGAGAACTGTTTCATGCTTGCCCAGCAACTTAGCCTTCATGTGGAATGTGAAAAGAAATGCAAAGGAGGGTCATTATTAAAAGTTACAGTCCGTTGAGGTGAGAAAAAGGCTGTGCACTTTTCAACTGTTGTTACTTATACTTGTGCGTTGTGTGGAGCTGCTGGTTTTCTAAGAGTTTGTATTCTGGTGTTATTGAGGATATTTCCAAAACTATTCAAAAGATTCCCATGGTGGGAGAATAAACACAAACAGTCAACCCCATTACCAGCAGAGATGTGTTTGCAAGCACAGCTTTGCGCACGGAGCTGGAAATCCACTTGATTACATTAGCATGTTGTGAGGTCATAAAAAGGGTTGTTTTTTTTCTTTGCATTGGAACTGCATGTTCCAGTGACAAGAAAGGCACGTGGGGTGAAAAATGCCATATAGCTGGACCTTTGTTAGCTTTGCATTGCTGACAGGACCTCTCACGTTCTGGCAGAACTCTGCTAACAGAAACATATTGCACCAAATAAATGTCTCCAGAGCAACAGAGATCAAGCCCAGCCTGCAAGTTGTGCTACAATTCAGGTCTGTGCTCCACAGAGAGCCCAAGATATCTTCCCACAGCATCCTGAGCTCTGCTGGATCCAGTTGTCCAAGGTGTCACACAAAAAGCGATCTTTTATTGGAGCAACTTCCCTTCAGAAAGCCTAGCTAGTGGCAAGGTGAACCAGCTTGATTCCTTCACAAGAGCATCTGAACACTGTCTCAGGATATCCCAGTATAGGTCTTTGGCTGACCGGGGGGTCACAAATGCTTTATATCTCATCAAAAATGTGGCCCTTTGCCACCAACATCATAAACCGTCCTTACCACTTTGACCAGGATGGGCCAAAACATGCAAAGATCCTCTGTCCAGTCACTCTCTCTGCCCTTCCCTGCCGTGATCACCCATCTTTTCAAGTGCTTCAGGAACACATTAAGTCATTCCAGACTAGCTTTGCTATCCAGCTAAACAAATGACCCTTTCTGAGCACCAAGCAAAATAAGGTCTTGGGAACAATTGAAGGAAGTGCACCAAACAGACGCTCCTGCAGTAATTACCATCATTCACTTGAGGAGAGGGGGAGCAGGGGAGCACCCCAGCTAGGGCCACCCTCTCATCTGAGGCCGGGGTCTGTTCCCATTGTTCTCACCAGGAGCCATGCCACCAAGTCCAGCGGGAGCAGGATTGGGCCTTTAATCCCTATTTCCTCTTGGCCGAGTGAACTGCAGTATATGCCAGTGACAGCTAAATGAAGGATTCCTTTTTCCAGTTCCAGCTCCTAACTCATAAACTCAAGGTAATTGACATTACAAACAAGCTTTACCCACAGGGACCCCAGAGCAGTCAACAATTGAGCTTTAATGAGTAGGAAGGGAGAAGGGGGGAAGTCCTTGCACGCCACTGTAGGACATTCTAAGAAAAGCTCTTTCCCTTTTCCAGGCAAAGCAATGATTAAAGTCAGCGCACAAAGCCCAGCAAGGAGGGAGGCCTTGTTGAAAACGCCTTTCTTCCTGACTTTCCTGTGGAAAAAAAAACAAGGGGGATGAAAAATTGTTACAGGGACTTGAGAAGGACGACAGCAGCCAGTTAACTAACCCAAACAATAAAAGAGGAAGCCAAGATTAGATGAAAAATGTAAAGATCCCAGAGCTGTGGAGCTTTACACTCAAAGCAGAGTCCAAATCAATAGCCATAGAAGTGGAGACAGTGGAGTGTAAGTGCCCACTCAGATATGATATGAACCCAGCAGCCTAACCAACCTAACAAACTTAGTGGGTCTCCTACCTCACAAGCTCTCTTCTGTTTCCATCCTGACTCAGAAAAGCCACGGTCAGCTGGTTGTTCTGTGTCAGCACTTCACAGAGTGACAATTGTCCCAACCACAGCAGGGAAATCAAGGAAATGAGTAGTACTTGGGAGCATCGGTGTTTGCAGAACCACACTTAATGCTTTATGGTGATGCTCAATTTCCACTTCATCTGTTGGGCAAGACTAGGTAATCGTATTTCAGAAGGGCATTTTTGTTTCAGCAGATCCTTATCCTGAAAGCCTAAATCAAAGGGACCTGAGCCAGAAATTGTGTATGTATTAGATGCAATGCGTAAGAAAATTACTGGAAAAACAATGGCATACTAGAAAATCCTATTATTTATCTTCATGAAAAAGTCAGCGTTGTTGGCAGTGTTCCCAATATCAGACCACAAAGCCAACAGGCTACCTGTTGTACAAATACAATAAGAATGAATTGTCCTGCCCAGTAAGATTTTCTCTTAAGTTAGGAACAGGGAGATACAGACAGAGAAACAGGGAAGCATGATGCTGTTCATTTGGAAGATTAACAAATATACGGTATGGACAAGCTTCTCTGAATGGCATAAGATTTGATCCCATCTAGAAGTCTGAGGGATGGAGACAGATTGTGATGACAAAGAAACTTGTACAAATCCCACGTTTTATGTCATGGGACACAGGACAGTGGGTAGAAGAAGGGATATTTCCATCTGCCATACT
Source organism: Numida meleagris (assembly GCF_002078875.1). NCBI lineage: Eukaryota > Metazoa > Chordata > Aves > Galliformes > Numididae > Numida > Numida meleagris. The sequence goes on along the minus strand of NC_034411.1, from coordinate 41,111,837 downwards.
TTCATGTTCTTGCAAACTCCAGTGAACCTAGGAGATTTGGGGCTTATGTACGTCACTGCTTTTGGCTGATTTTCTGCTTTTCTTTTGCCAGACCTTTGATAGAGATTGGTCTTGAATCCTCCTATTCCCCTGAAATAGCTGTCTTGTGATGATCTGGGGGAAAGCAGTTATTTTGCTGGCAATCCCTGCCATCCGTTCACATTGTAGTTACAACCAGATTGGGGGCACCCCACTGCAGAGAAGTTATCCCTGGACCCAGAAATCAATGAGTTACCGCAATAGCCCAGATACATTAGCTATGTTTGGGCATTAGATTAAACCGTCTGTTGTGTCCATGTCTTTGGCCTGCGTTAGCAGTGTTCCCTGCCATAGCTGGGTCCCAACAATGCTGTCTGATGATGAAACATAATCAGCTGAGTTGGATCTGGCCTATTTTTTTCAGTACACACAGAGCTCAGTTTTTATCAGAAAGGAAGGAAGGTCTCGTAGGTGAGATCACAGGAACAGCACTCAGCTTGAGCTGCCTCCAGCTCAACACCACGCTGAGATACGGTCATCACACCTAAGCTAGAGACTGTTCCATCAGCTCAGAGGCTGAGCACAGGGCAAGCAGGGTCAGATCATCCACTAACCTAGACCCTTCCTCTGGGTCTTCACATAATATGCTCATGTTAGGGACTGTAACACTGGTCAATGAGCCAACAAGCTTCAAAAGGCTTTTGGGGACAGTGAGTCATTGCCATTCACAGCAATAGAGTGCAGTCCTGAAGCAGTCTCATGTGCTAAAAATCAGCTGTTTGTAGCTGTCCTTATCTTGGGTAAGTCCAGTTGTGTATCACGATGAAGGCTGTACTGGCTGGGAGATGCACACTTGTCAGTGCTCCAGGAGTGCTTGCCACAGCAAGCACTTGCACTCCTGTGGTGCATGTTTGTCGATCAATATTACACATGAGACCAGTGAAGGCAGGGAGCTTTTCTCTTAGGTGGGGTTCAGGAGCCATCGACACTGCAGGCAATCCTGGAGGCCCATTGGATGGGATACAGCAGTCTCATCATCCCCATGCCCTGCCAACTACCTTTCTGGGCTGATGTGTGCACCTAGACAGATCTCCCAAGGAGAGAGCTGCCCAGACCTTTGACCATGGGGAGCTCAGGAATCTAGAGGTCACCCAAGGGACTAAGGTAGGTGGAGGTGTCATGGGTGCAGGCGTGCCCAACTTGATGATCTTTTTGAACAGCTGACAAGGCTGAGAGAGGAAGTCACCAGGCTGAGATGTATTCAGCAGCCTGAGAGAGATTGATGCCTGATATTGTGCGGTGGCACAGGCAGACAGACAGCCCTGTCCTGGGGCCCAGCCAAGGGATCTTCTTCTCTGCTCAAGGCAAAAGGAGAAGACTCTCCCTTGTCTCATTAACCAATAGATTTCAAGCTTTAGTGTGGGAGAGAGAAGAAGGTATGAATTTCAGAACCGGAAAGGGGTGATCACTTAATGTGTCCAGCCAAGGACCTGAGTCATGACTGGTGCCACTAAAAGTAAGTAAAGGGTCTTGGTAGTTGGAGACTCTTTGCTGAGAGTCACTGAGGCACCCATCTGCTGCCCAAATAACCTCTCTAGAGAGGTTTTCTGCCTGCTGGGGTTCCGCATTCAGGACACCAAGAAGAGGATATCAGGTATGATAAAGCCAGATGACTACTACTCTCTCCTGGTCTTTCGAGCTGGGTCACACAAGGCTGCAACCAGGAAATTAAAAAAATATATCAAAAACGACCATTGGGAAAATGTTAAAGAGATTGGGAGTGGTGTTCTCCTCAGTCCTCCCAGTTGGAGACTGAGATCTGAGCAGAAGGAGGAGAACAGATCGGTTGAATGGCTGGCTGCGCAGGTGGTATCATGCCAAAGGCTATGGATTCTATGATCTAGGACACACGTTCAACTAACCAGGAATGCTGACGTGGGACAGGGCGCAACAGACCAGGAGGGGCAAGAATATCCTAGGCAGTCAGCTGTCTGGGCTTATCACCAGAGCTTTAGTCTAGAGCTGCTGGGTGAAGGAGGTGTACTGCTGGGTGACAGATAGTCAGAGAACACCGTTGCTTTAGGAAGTAGTGGTGGAAAACCTCAGCTTTGTCCTGGAAGTTTGTGGGAGGGCTTCTCTAGGAAGGCAGTGTGGATGAAAGCCCAGCTGAAGTGCCTCTCTGCCAATGCACGCAGTGTGGAAAATAAGGAGGAGGAGTTGGAAACTGCGGTGTAATTGGAAAACTACAATCTTATTGTTATCATGGAAACATGGTGGCATGATTTGCTTAACTGGAATACAACCATTGAGGGCTACAACCATTGAGGGCTATAAGCTTTTCAGAAGGGATAGGTAAGGTGTGGTGTGGAGGAGTTGCCCTCTACGTTAAGAAGTGGATAGATTGCAAGGAGCTCCCTCTGAGAAACAGTCAGGAATAGGTTGAGAGACTCTGGGTTAAGATTAGAGACAAGACCAATAAAGGACAGCTGGTGGTCAGGGTCTACTACAGGCCTCCTGATCAAGGGGAGCTGTTGACGAGGCCTTCTTGCTTCAGCTGCAAGAGGCATCGTGCTTGTAGGCTTTCATCTGGATGGGGGATTTCAACCACTTGTATATCTGCTGGGAAAACAACATAGTGAGCTGCAAGTGATCCAGGAGACTCCTGGAGTCCATTGACAATAACAGTCTGATTCAGGTCTTGGGCAGACTGACCAGAGGCAAAGTGTTGCTGGACCTGGTGCTCACCAACATGGAAGAGATTGTTAAAGAAGATAAGACAGGAGGCAGCATGGTAGCAACCATGCACTGATTGATTTCATGATCTCGAGGAATGTGGGCCTGGCAAAGAGTGGAGTCAGGATCCTGAACTTCAAGAGAACAAACTTCAGTCTGTTTAAAGAATTGTTAGATGAGATCTCCTGGGAAGCTGTCCTTAGAGACAAAGGAGTGGAACAAAGATGGCTGCTCTTTAAGGATGCCTTACTGAGAGCACAAGAGCTCTCCATCCCTCAGAATAAGAAAGCAGGCAGAGGAGACAGGAAACCAGCATGGCTTGGCAAACTGAGGGAAAAGAAGGGCAAGTACAGGCAGTGGTAACAAGGACATATCACCTAGGAAGAACACAGGGGTGCTCTCCAGACATACAGAGATGGGATTAGGAAAGCCAAGGCATAGATGGAACTCAAACTGTCAAGAGATGTTAAAAACAAGAAGGGGTTCTCTAGGTACATAAGTCAGAAGAGGCAGGCCAAAGAGAGCACACCTCCTCTGATAAATGGGAAAGGAGAACTGGCTACAACAGATATGGAGAAAACTGATGTACTCAATGAGTTCTTTGCCTCAGTCTTCACTGGCAGCCAGCATTCTCTTATTTCTCACATCCCTGAACCTCTCTGGGGGAGCTGGGGGAGCAAACTCCCCCACACTGTAAGTGCAGAGCAAGTCCGAGACTGCCCCATGAGAGTGAGTATGTGCAAGTCTATGGGGCCGGATGACATGCATGCTCCTAAGGGAGCTGGCTGATGTGCTTGCTGAGCCGCTCTCCATCATATTTGAAAAGTTGTGGCTATCAGGCAAAGACCCCAGTGACTGGAAAAAGGGAAACACCACTCCCATTTACAAGAAAGAGAGGAAGGAGGACCTGGGGAACTAAAGACCTGTAAGCCTCATCTCTGTGCCTAGGAAGATCATGGAACAGATCCTCATGGAAGACATGTTATAGGCACATGAGGGATAAGCAGGTGTTTCAAGACAGCCAGCGTGGCTTCACCATGGGAATTTTGTGCCTGATCAATCTAGTGGCCTTCTATGATGGAGAGATGGCATCGGTGGACAAAGAGAAGGAAATTGATATTATCTACCTGGACTTACACCCTCGGCAGTGCTGATGACACCATGATGAGTGGCGCAGTTCATATGGCAGAAGGAAAGGATGCCATCCAGAGGGACCTTGGTAAACTTGAAAGGTGGGCCCACGTGAATCTAATGAGGTTCAATAAAGTAAAGTACAGGATTTAGCACTTGGGTTGGGATAATCCCAAATATGTACGCAGACTGGGAGAAGAACTCCTTGAGTAGCCCTGCTGAGAAGGACTTAGGGGTCCTGCTTGATGAAAAACTTATTGTGAGCCAGCAGCGTGCACTTGCAGCCTAGAAGGCCAACAGTAACCTGAGTGCATCAGAAGAAGGGTGGCCAGCAGGGAGGGGGAAGTGATTGCCCCTCTCTACTCTGCATTCGTGAGCCCCCAGCTGGAGTACTATGTCCAAGACTGGGGCCCCCAGCACGGGAAAGATGTGGAGCTTTTGGAGACGGTCCAGAGGAGGGCCAAGAAGATGATCAGAGGGCTGAAGCACCTCTCCTATGAAGACAGCCTGAAGGAGCTGGGCTCATTCAGTACAGAGAAGAGAAGGCTGCGAGGAGACCTCATCGCAGCCTTTCAATAATTAAAGGAAGATTATAAACAGGAAGGAAATAAACTTTTTACATGGGTAGATAATGATAGGACATGGGAGGATGACTTCAAACTAAAGGAGGGAAGATTTAGATTAGATGTCAAGGGGAAGTTTTTCACTGAGAGGATGGTGAGGTGCTGGAACAGGATGCTCAGAGAGACTGTGGCTGCCCTATCCCTGAATGTGCTTAAGGGCAGGTTGGATGGGGCCTTCGGCAATCTGATCTAGCACTTTATCTAGCACCTGGCAACCCTGCCTGCGACAGGGGGGTTGGAACTTAAGGGATCCTTAAGGTCCCTTCCAACCCAAGACATTCTATGATTCCGTGATTCTATGATTCTATGCAAAGTTCATGAAAGACTACAGCCTTGAGCCCCAGTGCTCCAAGGGCCTTGATCAGAATGTCCTAGGATTCACAACACGAGTTATCTCCTGGTGAAATAGTGGGCTACAGTCTAATTCCTGCTGTAGATGATAGTAACATTTTCAGTGAGCCAGTGGGAGCAGAGTTAGGCCTCTGTTCCTAAGGACATATTTAAGTTAACAAACTATGGCTATTCAGTAGACATTATAGGCATCTCTTTGCATCAGAACAGGGCAGGGCAGGCCAGAGCAGCAGCTTCAGGTCTTGTAGCACGAAGTCGTGCTCACTGGAGGTAGCAAGGGTTGATGCAATGCCATGTCCTTGCTAGCTTTTCTCTCCAAAGTACAATCAACCTGTATGGGGGAAAATCAGAGACAAATTCAAATTCAAATTTAGCTTATAAAATCTTGTCCTGAAAAGACTGAGAATTGCCTGGACTGTTGATGTCATTTTGCTTGAGACGTCAAGCTGAACCTAAACTATGTTCCCAGCTCTGAAAGGCCAGTGCATTAGCTGCTGAGCTACCCATCCTATTGGAAAATATTCTCCATGATCCTGCAAAAGAAAAGCCAAAAACAGGCTGCTCTGGGGACAAAGCCAAATCTGAACACAGCAAGCACGCTCCCCAACAAACCGGGGAAGTGCTGCACCAGGGTTTGGCAATAGTGAGCAGTAACTAATCGTTGCAGCCTAGCCTTCACTCACAAAGTCTTCATGCTGACAGCCTCTGGTATGCTCACTTGTTTGTAAGCTACACGTACCTTTACTTACTGGTGTCACTGCATTCCTCCTGGAAAGGGAGGCAGAACTGGAGGATATTAGCCCTCGGCAGATCAGAAGCATTTGCAGAGATTCTTTTGAAATGCAAGGCACCATCATGTTTGTTCTTTTATCCTCTGTCCCCATGCATTGAAAGCACCTTTGTTTTTTAAGAATATGTATGGACAGCAGCCAGTCACAGGGTGAGACTTTCTTCAGTCTTGTTCTTTGTTTTGAACTCTGGTCGCTGAGGTCATCTGTGAAAGGAATACAAGAAGCAAGCAGAGCTGTTTCGTAGATTTAATAATAGGAGCTTCCTCTTAGTTATGTTCAGTTATTCTTCAGGAACACATCCCATGTGAGGATCCATCATGGCTTGGATCTGTTGCTACTTTGACCAAAATGATTTATTGTTTTGTTCCTTAACAAAGCAAGGCAATATTTATCACTCTTCATCTACATGCCAGGGGGGAATCTACATGAACCCCCCGAGGTCACAAAAAAATGTGCCTGTGCTCAGCTGTGCTACATTGCAAACAAACTGCTACAGCCCGGATGCTTTGGTTACTGGCTAATAGCGCTGCCTCTAACAGCAGGAGGAGATACCCTCTTGGAGGTCACACAACTATTTCTAATGGGATTTGTTTATCACGGAAAGACTTTCATGAAAACGTAAATGAGGTACACAGTGCTGGAAGAGAGCCCACCAGCACCACCAAAGACAGGAAGGAGAAAGTATTTTTGGATCCGTGAATGAAGACCAAGACATACATGAAAAGAGGAGGAGCAGTTCATATCTTAGAGAACTGCAGTGCTATTCCTTTGCTTTGTACAGAATTGATCATCTTTACATTTATACAGCACAGATGCCCCAGGGGGGCTTTCAAATCATGCACAATACTGCATATTGCATATCAAGAAACTGAGGAGCTGAAGTCAAAGTGCATGCAGCAGCTAGCCTGATTCGCAGAAAAGGATGTTTGTTCAGCATCCTTCCAAGTAACCCCTTATTTTTATAAGAAGTACCATGTGCTACATGCTTCAGCCGCTTCTGCATAGCAAACTGCTTGACTTATCAGTTTCAGAATAGTTGAAGGCAGTATCGGTTTTGCCTAGATTTATATCTACAGCCCCAGAGTACAGAGATAAAACAAGCTGGTGGTTAGACCACCAGGTCAATACTCTTGCCCTCTTATAAAGGTTATTGGCTCTTTCACCATTTAGACATTGCATGAAGGAGAAAAGCTGGAACTAGTTAAGAGACCATTCAATGCAAACACTGAAGCCCTAGCTGTACATTTCTTGTTCACACCAAAGGGGTCGTGTGGCTTGCCAGGTGATCTGGGGTGCTTCCCAGCCACCCATGCTTGGATCAGGAGAGTGTCTGTCTAGAAGAGTGAATACTTTCCTAAGACTTAGTGTTTATCAGCATTCACCCCCAACAAGATCTTTGCTACTAGCTGAGAAATAATTCCTTACATTAGGAGTTGCCCCAAATTACTCCCCTGAAGTATGATTCCCATAGGGAGCATCTTCACATACTACTTTTTATGTGGAACGCAGAAACCAAAAGAAGTCCACACCTTCCTGCCCATAGATAAGTGATCCTGTGGCTGCCTAAGGCAGGCTTTGTTTTCTCAGTGTCACGGTGTCCTCTCCAAGCAGTGGGAGCTGTAGACACTCAGCATCTAAAAACGTGGATTTAGGAGTCTAACCTTTATTCCCCACGATCAATCACTACAACACAGCCTCAGTGTCCAAAGAATCAGATGGAGGGGCATATAACAAGTAGGAATCAGACTTCTGTGGGCTGTGACTCCTACTGTGTGGCACATAAATGTCTCATCAGAAATGCATAAAACTGATTTAGACATCTAGAGAAAAAGAGAGCAGTTTGAAACTATCACCTTCTGCTTGCCAAGCTGGGCCAGCGCAGCTCTGGTGCCCAGCCTGCCACCGCTCCATCAGCCACCACACGCACGCGCTGCTTGCAAAAGGAACTCCTTCCAAGAGAAGGAAGGAGCCACTTCTTTGTCATTAACAAAAGGCAGAGTGTCTGTTCAAAAATAAAAGGCGTCACAAGACAAACAAAATGATTCATTGGGATTTTAGGACTCACCTCTAAACACAGCAGGAGGGGAAGAGCTTGCCGTTACCCATTCTGGCTGCAGAATGGGATCAGCCAAGAAAAAGTGTGTTCCCACAGTAGACAGTTTGGGCTTGTTTTGTCAGACACTGAGGTTCAAATGACCTTTCTTTTCTGGCACAAGGATTTTGGCAGCCTAGAGAGCTCTGGTGCTAAATAACAGTAACACCAGCTTTTCCCTGGTACCACATACAGTAAACAATGCCAACAGTGTTTCAGGGACTTGGTGAGGCTGAGTTGACAATTGGGATCCACAGACGGATCAAACTGTGGTTAGCAAATGAATAGCTCCTATTTAAGTGTAATCTCCACCATGGTGTGGGACACAGACATACATGTGAGAGCAACTCCTTCTGTGAAAAGATTTCTCACCTTTGTTGTCTTCGTGCTCTGCTTCTTCAAGTACCTTCTTGGATATCATTTCTGCAACTAATGAATTGTGTAGCAAAGATATCCAGTCACAAAAAAAAAAAAGTATTGCAAAGTGGATATATGGCATTAACGGCTGCAGGAAAAGCAAACATCATCCTGCACCACACATCTGATATCTGGAGCTATCTTTTAGTTCAGGTTCTGTTTGTTTCTGCCATGTCAGCTTTTTGTTTAATGACTTTTGAATTCATACAACTTCAACTAATTTTGCCAGAGGGACAGGGATGTTTTATACATCACTTTCTCTCGAGATTCCATAAAGACCAGCTACAGAAAGAGCCTGCCATGTGGAGTCTCTCAGCCATTATTAGGCATCAAAGAATCCAAACAGGGACTCAGCCTCCAGACACTGCCCATGGGAAACTGGGTCTGGTGGCTCCTTTGCTCATAGGATCAGTCACCATTTTATTGCACATTTGCACTACCAAGAGGCTTTTCCCAAGAGCAAAATTTCACAGTGTTAGCCATCACATAAATGTGTGTGACAAGAAATGTCTGGAGTAAAATTCTCATTCATATAATTAAAAAAAAAAAAACTGGACATTTTACAGTTGGACATTTTCCATAGCTGCAAGTGAACTGTGCTACCAGAATCTCCCATTGCTCAACTCCAAGCCCAAGAAGCTACAAGATCTTCATTCTTCCTCCCCCAGAGCTGCCTTGTCTGTGTCTTGCTGAACTGCACTCCACTCTAAAAGAGTGGGCATGCAGGTATCTGGAGTTACCCTCAATTTCTACCAGGAGAATACTGTTCAGAAGGCCAAAGCAATAAAAGGCAAATGAATACAATGCAGTTGGAGAAAAAAAGGATCCAGAAAGCTATGTGGAATTACCTTTTGATCAGCTTAGCTTTGGATTCATTCTGGACAGCAAGGGCAGAGGCTTTGCTAGGAACACTCAATCAAAGACACAGGAAAGGTATAGCATGGCTAGGTATCTCCTGAAAATGCTTGATTTATTTCCTAAAAGCATAGTCCTTCTAAATGTTCCAACAAGTTTACTGCCTTTTGACTGTTCTTCCTTCTCCTAAATTTCAAATTGAGTCCCAGGTTCACCTGTCCACACCACCCTTGCAGCTAAAAGACACCTTTCTAATGAATTGGTTCACATGTTTTTACAGCATTTAAATGAATCCAAGTGGGAGTTTTCAAAGGAGCTTGAGGTTGAAAGTCAACACCTCATTTCCTTTCAGAACCTTTGAAGATCCCATCTAATGGGCCTCAAGGGTTTTAAAAGTTGCAAAAAGAACTGTAAATAGTCCAATGTGCTCCCTCAGATCTACACTCAACAAAGCTAGAGACTAGAAGGCAAATTTTCAGTACTTGATTCCTTGAATGAGTTTAAGAAGCTGTTAGAGGAGGTGAAGATAGCTGCACTCTCTGCACGTCAGATTATATCCCTTCACATAAAGTTTCTACCTGGCAGAAGGATCACTAGCTTGTATTTTTGCAGTGTGGTGCTTGCTTTACAGCCTACTCAGCCACTCCTGGAGACATGGAGCCATGAGGAGACCACTCAGAGCTCTTCCATCACCCTACCACATACTTGACCCATCTTCATGGCCAGCACCAATTAGCTTGGCATCAGTGGTTGGAAAGGAGGTCTGCCCTTCCAGAGAAAGGTACTCATTGCCCTCTCCAGTGCTGATCACTGCTAGATCAGTGCTAGCGCTCTAAGCCAGGTCATATTGCCAGGCAAAGGTGACCCCCTCACACCTACAGGGATGCTGCTGCCTGCAGAGGTACCTGCACATTTGGGTCTTCTGTGGGGCTTGGCAGCAGGAGATGTTGGTGTGTTTGCTGGTGGTTTGTGGCTGGGCAGCCAGCCTTACAATGCATTTTGGGCTAGAAACCTGTCAAAGAAGGGATTTCTTTAGGCACATGGACTTGTCTCAATCCAAATTAAGAAGAGAATAGCAGAGCCAAGCACCAGACCTCATTTTTCCAGTGTATGTCTCTGGCATGAGAAAAAGCAGGAGCGAGGAATAGATGACTGCATTCTATTTTCCACAGAGATATTTGATGTAAAAGGTCTTTTAAACATTTTCAAGTTGTCCTGAAATGCAGAGAGGCATATCACAAAGTATCTGTCTTCCTCTGAATGCCTACGTTATTTGTTTTTCACAGAAAGTACATCTGTAAGTTACTACTTTTGATCTGTGCAAATGTAACAAATACTGCCTTAACTTCCTGGCAGCAAAAAAAGAAAAGATTGAGTCAAGAAAAAAACTCACATAGGATCAAATCCTACTATATTCTGCATAACTTCTAATAAGGAGCATATCTTGCAATATTAAACCACTGCTCCTTTTCACAATATGAAATTATTTTTCTGAGAAGAGTGGATGATGGGCATTTTTTATTATCTGGCCATAGATTATCTTTCTACCTATCCTTCTGTCTGTCTAACACTGATTTCTGTGTTACTATTCTTATACGATTGGTCATATCTCACCACTGATAACATGTATAATGTGTCAAATATAGATAGCAACTTCAAACTTCTCAGAAAGGTCAGAGTACCACTCACACTTCATTGGTTAGGAACACCAATTCCTCTCTGCAGATGTGGCTGTCGTGAGGCAGAGCAGTGAGTTGAGCACCCAGTGCTGTCAGAACAGTCAGCAGGGATCTGCAGGGAGTTAAATGAAACAAAATAACTGTATATTTTCCTACTGGTCCAAAATAATACAGAAAAAAAAAAAAAGACCAGAGGCTGTCTGCTGGACCATGGTTCAACACAGCTAAGAACAGGTGTTTGGTCACCATAAATAGAAATGACATTTGTACTTAGAAATGGAAAAGTTAGGAGTTGTCTCTTCAGAAAAGAGTTCCCTTGCTTACCTTTGGTACAGGCACAGTGTGTCCACATAGAAGTCAGTGGCATAGCTCCTATTTGATGAGTCTAATCCAGCCCTAGAAGTTGATGTCCACCTTGGCCTGGCATCTCTTGGGAGCAGGCTGAGCCCCTTGGAAGCCCAGGGAGGCCCAGGAGCTGCTGCTCTCCTGCAGCCCTCTTGAAGTCACAGCTGTGCCACATCTGTGGGGCAGGGAAAATGAGGCACGCAGTTTCCCAGTAATCAAAGTGTGGTATGGGAAGACAGGTGAGTTGAGAACACAAGCAACCTAAACTTTAGGACCAAAGGGGCGCTGGAGGTGGCCTGGTCATTTCCTCTGACCTCAGTGTTAAACCACAATCCCTCCATGCTCAGACAGCCCTTCAACATTTTTTCCATTAAATCTGACTACTAATGCCTCTGCTCTCTCTCTGAGCAGGAGGTCATGCCATCCAAACCCTGCCTGATCCCTCCTGCAACCCTTTCACACAGTCCTGTGCCCATCTCCTAGACTTTGTGTACCCCAGAAATGAGAGCTCCAGCTTTCTCCTACAGGCTCTGCCCAAGAGAAACTGCTGCTGCAAGTGACACTCTGAAAATGGAACAGTTAACAGCCAGAGCTCCTTTCTGCTTCTGCACTCCTGGGATGAAAGGTCCAATTTTCAGATCTGGACAGCGAAGCTCAGTACCATGGCCTGCAGCACATCCCCCAAGCCTCTTTTCGATTAGTAAAACAAGGATTTAGGGGCCAGTGCACTCATGTTTAGACATAGTGATTTGGCTCCTAAGATTGGTCTTGGTTTGAGAACTGGGTCAACTGTTAGTTTCTCCTCTGATCTGTTCCTTCATAGAGTTAGCAGTCAGCAAAAACTGGTTTTCTAATCTGAGACAAGCTCCCACAGACTGACGTGCCAGAACACTGCAGGAGAATTTGGGCTGCAAAAGCATGCAGTGACTTAGGGAAAGGTTAGTCTGCGTGGGATCTTATCAATCTTTGCAGAGCTACATCCTGAGCAGAAGGATAATTCTCCCAGCAAACAGAGAGATCTGATGTGTCTTCATTCCTTGAAAAATTTTAATGACCGTGGCCAGATAATGCTGTGAACAGAGTCAAGAGGCATAACTTGCAGTTTTCAGTGAACAGATTTTCAGGTGAAATACACTAGCAGCTGGAAAGATTGAACAGGCAAGATTTGTGTAGTATACCACAGGCTGAGTAGATACTTTCTATCAATTTCACTCCTGTTTACCCCTGTGAAGTCATCGTAATGAAGGCTTGCTGCTGACGATTGCTCAGTTTTACATTTTGTGGCATGAATCCTGTACACAGAGCTGCCCACAACCTGTAAGTTTGAGCTTTTTCTCTCTTTCAATTTAGAAATTACCAAACTGAGAACTGTTGACCTTAAGCTCTCTGTTCACTAGAACAAAACCAAAAGTCAGCAAAATAACATTCACCCACTTGGGTCAGCTACCCAGAAATACCATGTTCAGACTGGGTTCAGTGTGTTACTGGGTTGAGCCAGTACTGGAGCCAGCTGTCTCTGAAGCACACTGAGAAGAGATGACCACGGTGGAGAAGCAAAACAGAGTTGAGGCTGGCCGATCTGGATGAGCCTTGCCTTCAGAGATCATGATGAATTATTCCCAGCACAACTTTTATCTTGCCTAAAGGTGACAAAGGCCTGAAAGAATACACAAGCATGGTTATTGAGCCCAAATGGGCTCTTCACCATAGAAGCTACCTGGTAATAGAGGCAGCCTCCTGTCTAATGGTATCTTTTCAGCCTCATTCATAAAGAGTAGTCCCCAGTACACCATAATTGATGGCACTGATTGTTGTCTGTTGCCTCTGACTGTTGTCTGTAATCCATAATTCCCAACACACAACTCATGTAACTCCTGCCAGTTAACCTTCATCCCAGCCCAAATCTTCTGTAAACATTAGATCATCCCTTCCACCACACTGGCATCACCAACTGCGGTGCAAACATCCTGCCAGCCTTCAGCCCCATCCTGCAGACACCACCCTTGGTGTCTCCTGCCTCCCCGCAGGGACAGGACTGCTTGAAGCTCCTGGGACACCCCACAGGAAAGAGTTGGAGATGAGCAGGGGATTACCTTAATTGTAGTTTTGGGTGTTACTGTGAGATATTTGTAGTACCCTTGCCATGGCCTCTGCTACTCGTAGCATGCTGTAAATAGTTTAATTTGGATTATCACTTATATTTACAGTCTCAATGTCAGCCTGTAAAATACTGAACAGCATACCACCACATGTTTGCAGCGGTAACTCACAAGACATTCATATTGGCAGGTTCTTGTTTCTTGGGCTGGCAAATGATGCCTGAGATCATATACTGTGTTTTGGCTATGACTATTTGGTCTCAATTCAATTGTTGCTAGTTTCAAAGCACAGCTAAACTACCAGAGGGACCCATAATTTGCCTGAATGTATTTACTGTCCAGCATATCATTATAACTCCCATTTTTCTAAATTCTCTTGATCCCATACTTTTTCCTTCATTAAGGAGTGCACCCAGCTACTCTTCTGTTTTGAAAGAGACACTCAGGGCATTCTCAGTGCTCTGGAAGACCTGGTCCTCTCTGAGTAGTATTTAAAGAAAGTAACCTCAGAGCAAAGGTTGGCTCTAGCAGTGCATCACCCTGCTGTCCCCAACCAATGGCAGGACCAGAGTGGGGAGCAGTGAGGGCCAGCTGCGTGGCCAAGGTTTTCCAGCTAGTCACATCAGGAATGTTTAAGTCTTCCACAGGGTTTGTTGAATTTTATGATTCTGTAAACAAAATGAGGAGGTTGACCCATTTCACTTTCTGTTTCTTCTTTTTCTTCCTGCTCGTTCTGTATTTTTCTATCATTAGCTCTTCCCTTAAATGCTATTACTGGAGTTTCTTTGTTAAAAACCTACCACTGCCATGTCAGCAGCCTCTCACTTTGCTGCAGTGCACCCTGCTCGATGCTGGAGGATGAGCTCCACAGCAGGACCTGTGGAGTGCACTGAGAAGGCACGGCAGTGCGGGGGGGGGGGGTGTGCATGCAGAAAGGGAATGAGAGAGGCAGAGTATGTGTGTGTCTTCAGTTTAATTAGAAAATTTAATTGGATGGAGTTCGGGTCATTTTTCCCCCCCTTTAGAGCTGGCTGCAATAAACAGACTTTTCTCTCTCCCTTTCATCCTTCAGTGGTTTGTAGTTCTGCATCTGCTCCGCTGGCATTGTCTCTGCTAACGGCCATACCGATCAGGAAGCCAGAGCCAGGAGGCAAATGAAGGGACTGCATTGATACCGCTGATCACTGAGCCCCGAATAACTGGCAACTGTTTCTGCCTTTTACCTCTGGAGATGGGCTGAACAGATTGTGCAAAATTTAGTGGCTTCCAAAAGAGAAAAGGGCTGGGGGAGGAAATAGGGTCTTACTGCCCAGCCCCCCAACTACCTGGTACCGAGGGGTCTGTTGAACACTCACAGTGCAGGAAGCAAAAGCGAAAAATTCGTGGAAAAGAGCAAATCTACTGATTTCAGGTCATGTTTGCACAAAAGAGCAAGAGACTAAACGCGCCGTGCTCTCTTCTCCCTCTGTGGGAGGGTGCTGCAGGCCTCAACCCCACCACAGGACCCTCCAGCCCCGTCTCTGGCGATGCTGTAGCAAGATGGCAGGCAGGGCCTTGCACCAAGCGCTGGGAAGAGGGCTGGGCTTGGATGTGGGCAGCCAGGGCAGGAACGGTGACTGGCACTCGAGAGGGGCCATGTATGAGCCGTGCTTCCCACAGATGCCATTCTGCCTTGCACAGCAGCAGCTCACCTCACAGGATGTGGGTCACAGTCATAAGGCAAGGTGGGTATTTGTCATCTCTACACAGAAATAATGACCTGGGGAAGCTGACTGCTGGGTTTTGCTCCCCTCAGCCCATCTTCAAAGCAAGACAGAGATGAGGTGGTGTATCTTGGCAAGGGTAAATTGCACCATCTCCCAGCAAGGCTTGTTTTTAGCCACACAGCACTAGTGAGAGCTCACCCTCCCATACTGAGCGCTCAGGTGCTCATTGCAGTGAGCAGCTCACTGTCTGCAGGGCTAACTTGAGGCTGGGGCAGACAAAACCCTTAACTGCCCTCACCTGATCTGTCCCACTGTTTGCAACCTGCTAGCATGCTGAGATGGGATGCAGAGGTGCTTCCCTTACTTCTCCATCATGGACCCCTGCCAGCTTTCGGCATGCTGTAATGGCTCCTCTGATGTTTGGTACATGTTTGAGTGCACAGGTGAACTACTTGTAGGTGTACACTTGCCCATCCTCACATGGTTTTGTGGAGGACTATGACAAAATAAACCTCTACTAGAGGACAGTTTTTATGAAAACAGTTACTTTCTTTGAATTTTAAGACAAAAGAGACAAGGTGGGCCCCTACCACACCATCCCGCTAGTTCCTCAGATGGATCAGGTTCAGACGACACAGGCATTATATGGTCCATGCACCCTATAATCCCTCTCTCTCTTTTTTCTCTTACCTTCTATGCTTCCCCACACCACATTACAAAGTCAGACTGGGATCAAATTCAGCTTACGTGAATGTATATCATTTCCAAGTTGAAGTCTAATCTGGATCCTCGTCCCCAGTGAGATACTCAATTTACCACTCCTGTAACTAAAGCTCATTGTTACGGCTATAATAATCAAATGTATCATTTTTCTAAGGGATACTTCTGGTCATGTTTTGCATTTTTTAAAAAGCTCTCTATAAAACTCTTCTATTTGCTAAGTTACATGCAGGCTTCCTACTCCATTCAATATTTCTTTTTGTGTACCGCTCATTACAGCAACATGAAAGCAAAAAAAAGTTATGATATTTCCCCTTGGAAGTGTCTATGAAAGAATAATAGGACAACCAGGGGACTACAGATCAATGTTATCCAGATCAGCACTTAAATGGAAATCACTCTGCATGAAAAATTCACGATGCCCTCTATCCTTTACATGGATAATGGGGACATCTGGTTACAGCAGACAGAATCGTTTTACGTATGTATGTATGTGGGATACAGACCTGTGTGCTTTCGGTGTAATTCAGACAATGACTGACATTGTGTAAATTAGTTATTTTGTAACTATTTTGAGGAGTCTAATACTCCTTCCTCCAATGAAAACAAGACCATAGCAGCAGCACCATCAGAGGTATGCGTAGTGGGCTGGATAACACCACTGCTGGGACCCCACAATGCCTCTGGCTATTTTCTAACTGATGTCTTTAGTATTGATAAAAGGGTCGGTGGCCCATCCTGCTGTCCATTCATTGCTCCCCATGTGATCCGAGTCCCAGCGAGGATTCTGCTGCCCTGGGATCTCAGCATCAGCTGCACAAAGGAGGGAGTGCAGAGCCATGCTGCTCTGGTCAAGCTCACTACGTACAATTTTTTTTCCCCACTGATATCAAAAGCATCTTATGCAGTGGCAACCTTCCAGAGCAGGTAGTGGAAAACTGGGGAAATGCAAGAGTTTCTTAAATCTATGACTACCCTGCTGAGGACTGTACAAACCCTATGCCCTGACTCTCATTCTGAGAGTCCCTCCATCCACCTCCTCACCAGGGCGGCCACTACCCCACTAGAGATGAAGGTTTCTAAGTCTGGGAGGCAACGCCAAAGGAAACCCCACTCTGCAGCCTGTGCCTTTCAACACACGCACAGTAAAGGAGTCTCCTTTTCTCAGCCCTACTCCACTGTGGACTCACACTTAATATGATCCAGGCTTTGGACAGAAGATGCTAGTTTTGATTTGTAATGGGGATATAGCCATCTTTAGTTAGGCTTGTTAAAAAAAATATTAAGCATATGTTGTATTTCAGAAGTTTAAGGAAATCAGTGAGCTTCCCTCCTCTTTTTTGAGAAAGTTGGGGGCAAGCTTGCAGCGCTGCTGGCACCCCAGAGTTCAGGCAGCACCTCCTGCCCCTGCTCACTGGTAGCAAAGTGCAGAGGATGGGAGGCAACGAACAACTCTGGGCTGTGCAAAGGGGACCAGCAGCACCCTCACCAGCTTGCAGTCACACAGAAGTGAGAAAGGTGGGCAGCTACACAGCTTTTAATTGCCAGGCATGAAACATGAAGGCAGAGGCCAGCATGAGGAGAAGAGCAAACCAAGCGGTATCAGGATACGCATTTGCAAAGGTGCACATACGTTAGCATTAGAGATTGGACTAAACGTAGCTCATACTTGGAGAAAAGCCGTGAACAGAAGGTATCCAAGCCCCGCAATCTACAGACAGAAATGATAACACAGGCTTCAAGGTTATCTCCCACTATAGAGGAAAATTAAGTTGTATATTAGCTATTCAAGTTAACGATACATCAGCATATGCTTTTATTATCTATATATTTATCTGTCTTGGGTAATGTAACCTGATTAGATCAGCAGAAGAGGTTCCCATACTGTGTATTTATATCCTAATAAACATGCACACGAGGACGGCTTCACGCACTGCTCGGGCCATTCTGCTGCTCTCTCCGCACCATTAATATTGATTGGTGTTTAAGCAGGATTCACTGTCAGCCCCCTGCACTAGCTCTAACAGCCACGGTTAGTCTCATTTCTATTCCTAACACAGGCCTTAACCTTCTGCACTTAGCGGTGCCCTCAGTGCCTGCTATCTCTTCAGGAGTGCTGCCTCAATCAAACCAAGGCCCATGACACCGCTTATAAAAAGGAGAGGAGAAATACATAAAATTTTTACCCATCACTCACACAATTTTCAGCATTCAAATGAGGAAATTAACTGTTGAGTGGTACAGACGAGATCTAATCTCATTAATCCAACGATAATTGAAGTACAGGGCTTCCCCTGAGGCCATGGATTAATGACCAGCTAGGTGGAGCTGCTGACATGAAGCACAGCCAAGTGCCATTAACCCCAGCCAGGCATTATTTAATCCCAGAGGAAACGTCCCGTGCAAAATTCGTCACCGCTCAGCCGGGAGGATGAGGGAGGCAAGGGGCACGTGGGATGGGTGCAGGGACATCCTTGCATCCCCCTCCCCTCCCAGCATCCCCTCATCCTGTCGCATCCCTCCAGCCCACACTGACCGATGGGCACACAATTAAAATGAATTAACGATCTGAAGCAGAAACTGTCTTTAATGAAGCCCTGCTCAGACTTGCGCGCTAATGCCAGCCCTGTTTGTCGACAAATATTTACCAACCCTCTGTGCATAAAGGGCTGGGCCACCTGTTCTGCCCCTCATTATGTCTCCCCAAGTCTAAAGGTAGCTCGGTCTGGTTCGACCTGCGACGCCCAAACTGCTCGTAAACATCTCCCACAAAGCTGCGCCAGATCTGCAAGCCCTATTTGTTTCAGCCTCCTTCTTTTTCAACTCCAGCCATTGTTCACTTCCTAGATGTAAACTCAACTAAATGCTGTTGCCTGTTTTAGCCTAAGAGGTAATTTCCTGGCTTAAAGTTCCCACCAAAACACTTTCTGTCTTTTCAGTCAGAAACTGGAAATTCTTTAAGCTGCTTATATTGCTCTCAGCCTTTACAAGGTGCTCCAAAGTGAGCAGAAACAGACAATAAATCTGGTAGACAATAAAACAGGTAGACATAGTAGTGACACCAGTAGTAATTTTCATGATCAGGGAGTAATTAATAATAATAGTGATTAAGGACCTAGCCTTGTTTTAATTGAACTTGAGGGGAGTTTTGGGATTTACTTCAATGGGGACAAGGTCAGATCCTAAACAAGCGAGGGTTAGCTCACCGAATGAAAAGGAAGCGGTATAGGATTAAGCCTCCCTCCCCTTTCCATTCCAAGTAAAAGAAAACCAGGAAAGATTAGAGAGCTGTAAGGGAGATAGACAAGCAAGAGACAAGTAGAGGTTGAAAAGCAAACAAAGCTATGGTCACAGCGCTGGGCTCCCACCAACAAAGGGATGTCCACCTGAGCAGTCCCAGCAGGACCACGCTGGCAAGTTGTCACTGCCAACGCTGCCAAGGGACTCAGTGGACAGTTCCTTTGCAAGAATAAAAGCATGCCTCACGTTTCACCTCTCTGCTCTGTGGCTTAGGCTTTCATGCTGCACTAACGTGCGGGGTGTCCCTGCTTCCTCAGGGTGGCCACCCGTCCCCACAGCCATGAGGGTGGGAAGCTCTGGGATGTGCAGGAAGAGATGGTGCTGTGTGGGCAGGTGGCACATGGGCTGGATGCTGCTGTACATTAACCAGCAGTCGCCTTGGCAGCACAGCTAGGTGAGCAACCACAGCCTGGATGTTTGGGTGACACAACAGCAGGCCAAGCCTGAGCACACACAGCCAGAGCAGCACTATATTGTACCCTGCAGGGAGCCTGAAGGGAGGACCCCACAGCCCTTGCTCATGCTGCCCCAGCTCAGAACAATTTTGGGCAAGATACTTGTGTGATGAGTAAGGCCCAGGGGGCTGCTCTGGCTGAATAGGGCACTGCTGGGGAGAGGAGGAAGAGTGGTGGTGAGCACAAGATGCACTCGACAGCTTTTCTTCACCTTCACCTCCTCTGATCCTGTCACTGGCCACAAAGTGCTCTGTTACACATCCGTATTTTTCTGGGAATAGCATTACACAAGGCAAAGCCCCACGGTATTACAAGGTCACACAGACGCGCACACACAAAAAAGCAACTGCCTCCTTGTTCCTCCATCTCACCATAGCCAAACATTAACAACCGATTGTTCCTTTGTAGATATTTGGCTCCTTCCAGTCCTGACATGTGCAATTGCTTTCTGGTCTCCCACCCGACAAAGCACAGTGTGAAAGGATGTACACATGAAAGCCACGGTAAATTCAAAAACATTGGTCCCAGGCTGCAAGGGAGCTGAATTCAACATCAGCAAAACATACAGGAAAGGACAATGTATAATGGAAGTGGAGGGGGATGAAGGGGGAGTGTGCAGGGGGAGGGGATAACGTAAACATTCACGCATGAAAATATTAGGCCATTCTCCCTGCACAGTGACTTGAATTCAAAGTATTTACGTGATCATTTCCATTTCTTTTCCCAAGAGGGTGCTGGGACTGGCATGGCTGTCAGAGGAGTGTGAGAAGATGCCAGCACAGGCAAGCAGTTTCCAAGGCAGAACTACAGCAATGCCTGATATTGTATTAATGTGAGTGCTGGCCATCTGGCCATTAGGGACAAGCTGCTGCCAGGGTGTCTCTCTTTTTCCATTTCATTTCAGAAGCTCTGGAGCCTGGGACTGAGACCCCTAGGGAGATTCTGGCTAAAGATAATTCCAGCATCCACTCAGATGTTGCAGAGAAAGGGCCAGAGAGCTGATAAGGCAGGAGAATGTGCTCACACCCACACAGAAAAAAACAACGGAGAATAAGACTTGGGGGGGGGGGGGAGTATTACGGGCAGAAAGAAAATGAGAGCAGATGAACAAGGGAATGGTTTAAATAAATAAGAGGGAGGAAGCAAGCAAAGAAAAAGAAAAACAAGAGGCGCAGCACTTGCTCAAAGGAGCCTTAAAAGGAGGAGAGAGGAACAGAGAAGAAAAGGAGTAGAAAGGGTTCAACAAGGAGAAATAGCTATCATTGAAGAGGCAGGGGTTATGAAAGGACCGCTAGTACAATGCACCTTTTTGGATTTTAACTCCTCAGGGTTAAAGCAAGAGGCTTTGAGTTCGCTCTTTGAATAGCACCTTGTCCCAGGAGCTGCTGAAGTCAGTCCTCGGTGTGAGGGAGCATGAGGAAAGGTGCCAGAACTTGCCTTGTCAAAATAAATGCTCTTCCTCATGCTTGTTTATCTACTTCTCAGTGGTCATTGGAGAGCCTTAGGCTAATCCCCTGGGAATTTTTTCAGTGTATAGAAAACTAAGCACAAAGCTGACAGTCAACATTTTACACCAATACGGAAGAATACACCACTAGAAGTGTCTGTGGCTTTGCAAGATTGCTGCTAAAGCAGAAAACTGAAAGGAAGAAATGAGGGCACCCCACTCTTCTGTAAAAGAAAGCAAAACACATCTACAAAAAAAAAATGGGCTAATAGGTGAGGAAGTGGCATGGAAGAGACAGAGTACCAAAACGACAGCCTGTGAAGTCTCATTTCCTGCAGAAGTTGCCCAAGTGCTAGCATTATAGTGTGATTTCCTGTGTACATTACCGAAAAGTAGACGTTATATGTTATTGTTATTCCTGTTGTTATTATTGTAGCACTGTTGTTTGGATCCATATCCTCAGAGATGCTCTGCAGGCGGATCTGGAAGTCTGAAAACAGGATTCCTTCCAAGATTTTCATGCTTCCTCACTATGCCTGATGCCTACCTGGTGATTCTTAAGGACTGCTTTCCAAGAAGATGCTTCTGGCATGGAAATTCAGGTGCTAATGCCACACCAAACAGCTAAAGCCCATCTCTCAGGCTAAACGAGGGGACCTGGTTTGAGCTGTGCTCCTGCAGAAAAAAAACAACTCTTGTCAACATTTTGGGGTGTGGGAAGCAGCTCCACCTTAGAGCAGCTGAAATATTTGCTGTCCATTGTTAATTAAATCTAGTTAAACTTTGGCATAGCGTTGCCCTGGAGTTAAACCAGTATGACAGGGACCAGCCTCAAACAGGGATGTGGGAGCTGGGGCTGACAGCAGGACGGTCACCTCACCTCTCAAAGGCAGCCAGGGGCTCCCATCCCTAGGGAGGCGGCTTTGCGGGAAGGCGGCCTGACAGATCCCAAACAATGCTGGGGGGATCGGGAGGGCAAGAGACCTGCTTGTGTCCTCCAGGAGCAGCTGCACGCCACACCGTGTCATGGAGCTGGGGCTTCTCCAGCAAAAGCACGCTGTGTCACGCTTCGATTCTAACAGGCACTTGCATGCTCGTTCTTTTGAAAAGGGTTTCCAACCACCTACACAGATTTCAGTAAAGAAAAAAGATAACCTAAGCAAATCTACAATAAATGTACTGGCCCTTGCATTTACTCTGTTTTAAAGGTTTGTTTATAAGAGATCCTTCTGCAGGGGTAGTGCCTGATAAAACATGAGGTGAGCTGCTGCAGAGAGGATCTTGACACATAGTCATCAACGGACTCACAAAATGAAAAACCTCAAAGAGAGAGAAACTAATTAAAATTAACTGAATTAAAACCAACCTCAATGTTTTCCCCTTCCTGGAGTACTTCCAGTGCTGCACGTGAACAATCATACATTCTTTTTCAATGCCCATAATTAATTCTGTAAAAAATGTCCTGGGGGGGGGAGACAAAGAATGCTGTAGGAAGACATGTTGTAGGAAGGAGAAAAGTCCTTCATCTTCCACAACGGGAAGTACAAGCTGAGTTAAGAGCTCCTTTCCACATCTAGCTTCTGAGATTCGATCGATCCGCCTTCCCCACACTTCTCAGGCAGAACTGACCAAAACTCAGGGAAATTATTTTGCTGAACAGGTCTGCAAACGAAAATTGGTTTGTGTTTTACAGAATTTTCAATGAATACATTCTTGCATGATTTCCTGTATTTTTCAGATATTCTTTTGCTCTACCAAAATTTTTAACAAAGTTTTTCACTGAAGGAATTTTTTAATTCTGTATAAAGAATATTTTGTTTGATGTTTTTTTTTTTATTGCTAAGACAATCCCTTGTGTTTAAGAAAATGAATTATTATCCCAATTAATAAAAAACTGGAGAAAAAACTTGCAAAATCTGACTCTTCTGACAGTAATCTCACCATTTTTAAAAAGCTCTGAAAATAAAAGCTGTTTGCATAAGAATTGGAACAGCATATTTCTGAAGATGACCTTTTCAACTTCACCTCCTTGCAAGAACTCAACAGCTCCAACATGGCACTGCTTTCTTACTCTGCTGTTTCAAACAACCAGGGATAAGGAAACTGCATTGCAAAGGAGGGATGTGTGTTACTAATCATGTGTCCCTGCCACTTGTTTGCATTCTCTGGTTGTGTTAAATCACAGGCACCCAGGAAGCTGTTTCACCCACTGATGTCTAAGTGAAAAAATGAGATGACTCAGTGCTGAAGAACAGGATGAAGGCTCATGTGGCTCACAGAGTGCCACCCCCACCCACGGGGATTACGGAGGAATTAAACGGACCTGTCTGGCACAGGGCTGGATCTCATCCAACGAAGCAGAGGCAGCAGGGCAAAGACCAAGCAAAGGCAAGATGGAGTGGTGCTGGGCAGGAGGAGATCTGGGGGGGGATCTCTGGTCACTGACATGGTCACTGATAGAGGAGACCACACCAAGAGTGGCCAGAGAGGATAACAGAGTCTTCTGGGTGCTCTGGGTTAATCTGGTTGGATAGAGCAATCCCAGAACCTGAGCACCTGCCGCTTATTGGGGTTAAGGATGGGTGTCCAAGGTGTTCCTTCCTCCTGCAGAATACGTGGAGTAATACAATTTTATCCCTCCTGAGAAACCCATGATTGTTACTTCTTCCCCAGGGAGATACGGAGGGACATGTACCTGGCTTGGGGCACAGCCTGCCTTGGAGCAATATAGGGGACACTCAGCAGAAGGCTTCCTTGGGCCTCCACCTCCACAGTGTGCTCATGGTGCATCTGCTTCTTCTGAGGCTACCATATTGCCACTGCTGCTGCATGGCAGCAGTCACACAACTAGGTCACAGGTACAGCTCCTTTCTTTGCCAGGAGCCTGTGCTCCAGCAGCTGAGGAGCAGACACCTCTC
This sequence comes from Numida meleagris, assembly GCF_002078875.1. Classification (NCBI taxonomy): domain Eukaryota; kingdom Metazoa; phylum Chordata; class Aves; order Galliformes; family Numididae; genus Numida; species Numida meleagris. The sequence continues at coordinate 41,088,157 of NC_034411.1, read as the reverse complement.
TCTAGCCTCATTTGCTTGAGACGGCAAAGGGAAACAGCAGAAGGAAGGAGCACAAGAGAGATGTAGACAAAAACGAAAAAAAGGCACACCAGGATCCAGCCAACATCTCCCAGTACAGGAGCAAGTATCAGTGAAGTCTTGCAGTCTTAGCTGGACAGAGAAGCAATGGCACTTAAATCAATGGCAAAGCTGCCCGTGATGTCAGTGGTACCAGATCAGGCTCATAGTGCACATGAAAGCTGAAAACCATTCTGCAGGAATATCACAATTAAGGCTGAGGTCAGGTTTACAGTATTTACACCTGTGATTATGATATTCCCTGGTTAGGAGAACCACCAAGCAACATATTGGTAATGAACAACTTATATGTGTTGTTTGGGATTTAATTTTACTCCATATCACAAAGACAGGAAAACTACGTATTGTGAAGGATTTATTGTTTGGAAATAATATTTATCACTCTCACAAAAAAAAAACAATCCTGATGTAAACATTTACAAATAACTATGACCTTCATAAAATGCACTTTAACATTAGAGTCCAACCTTCTCAAGTCCTGAAAGGCTGAGTTCTTGAAAAACTAAAGGCTCTCATTACCTTTCAGGACCAGCCCTTACACTCGATCTCTCCTTAATGTTCATATGGAACTTTCTTCCCTTTCAGGCTTATTTTTGTTTTTAACCAAGAGCCAATTAGAAGGATTTTGAATAAAGCCGGAGCACTTTTTGTTCAAATGAGAAATTTTAGTCCCTTGAAGTGTAATGGGTTTTCAATAGAAATCCTCTCCCGCTGTGCATTGATCAGCTATTGATTGGTGAGGGTTTAAACTAAATTATTACTGCCAAAGAAAAGACCTTCAGGATGAAGGAACTGAGCTGAGCACAGTGTTATATGAAAAGTAAGCCAGCCCTTTGTGGTGGAATCGAAAGGCCCTGGTCACTCTTGGAGAAAAAAAATGTTAATTGAAAAATTCCTTAAATAGGTAACAGCTCTGAAAAGTCTGCTTTACATAAAAGATATGAAATCACAATCAGCCAACAGAGAGAAAAGGATCCTGCAGTTCAAGTGGTTTTTCTCTCTAAATGGTGCTGATTACTTTCCCATTCATGGATGACATGGAGTGATGGAAATTAGTCATTTCAGAAGAAAGGACTAATGACAGCTGAACTTGCGGGCACTAGGGAAGTTTGACTATTGGCTCCTTGAGACTGAAAGTTAAAACAAAAAACTTCCTATTGGGTGGAAAGATTTATCCCAAGTCTAGCATGAAAACGAATACATGAGCTTGATTAGGCTCCAAAAGATTTATTTTTTAATTTTCATTTTCACCAGCGATCACAGCTCCTGACTTTTGTTGAAAGAGCAATTAAAAGCAATGGCACTGACCACATACAAAAGGCTATTAATAAAAAACATGTTCCCAAGCAAGTCTTTTTCTTTACAATTTGTAAATGAAAATAATGGATCTTGCTGATCCTCAGAAGCAGGCGTGGAAGGTCAGATCTCCATCCAGCTGGTGGAATTTCAATCAGTGTTCTGATCTGCAGAAGCACTAAAACCTTTGGGTATACCTCATGGAAGTTAAAGGGCAATCAGTATTCCTAAAGTCCATCCAGATCTTTGAGGAGCTAAATCCAGATACCCGTATTTCAACATATGCAGGACTGTAGGATGAGGAAGGATCCCACTCTGAAAGCTCCAGAGAGTGCCGCAGTGCGTGTTGCTCCACACTCTCCAAAACTGCATTCCCACACCCAGTTGGAGCATGCCCATGCTTTGCCTTAGCCACATCCGAACTGCACTCAGCTCTGACTCCACCCTACCAGGCTCTCCTGCAATGCCCTGGGCATGGCTCTGCCTCCTCTGCTGCCCATCCTTGGAATGAGTCTTTTTAAGGGTCAAGTAGCATGTAATTAATGCATACCAATTTTCTTAGCATATCAAAGGCTAACATATAATGGGATTGTTTAGTCAATGTATTGAAGTGTTCCACTTTATTTCTAGAAAACGTATTTCAGGAGAACGAATCTATAACCTGCTTGCAAGAATTCAGTATCTGGAGGTTCGCGATTGCTCAGTTTCAAGGACAGGTTTTCTTCCATTACTGAACAGCTGACTCCATAACTAAACATGGATTCCAGCATTAAAATTCATATTTACAGGGCTCTGTAGCTGCTGGCTCAGGGGTCAATATAGTTCGTTCTCCAGACATCTGGGAGATAAAGGTCTAGCTCAGACTCCACAAAAATTCACCTTCAATCTGACACTTTGCACAACAAAATCATCTGCGTTTCAAGACTTCAAAGAAGTCAGAGCCAATATGGTTGCTTGATTTCTTTCAGTTAGAGGAGCCATATCCATCCAATAAAAGCATTCTCTTTGAGTATGCTAATCTGTGTGCATTTAGCTGCTGGTAGCTGTAAATTGAGCACTTGCCCAGATTTTTATACAAACATTTCATCCAACAAGATCTAATAGACTTCTGCCATACCTTCTCTGCTGAGTAGAATATCACAGCAGTAATAGAGTAAATATTAACCCATCAAAATTTTGCCAGTATCCTAAATACACTGGCCTATGCCAGAGCCTTCAAAAGAATAATAAAATCCTTTATAAAGCCCTCAGTTTTGTAGCTACAGAGACATGGAATCTTAATGTCTCAGAAGACCCTTATTCACAATTTGAGAGCATATAGCATTAATGTAGATAATATTTCTGCCCACATGCATGTCTATTACTTTATCTTATTTATTAATATTGCAAAGGTGTAAGTTTCACCAGCTAACTGCATGTGCACCAGCCAAGTACAAGCTATGCTTTTGACAAACATGCATACAAAGAGAGTTAAGAGAGGTAACTGGGAAAAATGTAATCTTTTCTGATAAAGAGGAGATCAAATCAAGTCATCTACATAGTTGTTCCATCTGGCTCAGAGCTCTATGAAACAACTTAGCACAAAGAATCATGCCCTTTCATTTTACACTTGCTGTCTTTTAACTGAGCAAATGCCTTTTTCATAAACGTACCCTGCGTGCAAAAGAAGTAGCACCTATTGCCAATGTGCTCTCCAGCTGGACACTCAAATTTCCTCCATTTCTGTTAAATAATTACATTAGAAGAGTATACTGAATAATGAAAGTGTAGTCCTCTTCCCCTTTCAGTAGTGAGGTGTCAACTAGCTTTAGTAGGAGAAAGATCAAGCCACAGACCCTGAGGCAAATGATCCTGATGATGCAGAAGATAGCAATCTAAGAGTAGGAAAACTTATGCAAGGGAGACTGGAAATATTTCTTCCTCTGCTGCCTGCAAAATACCTTCTTCATTCCTGTTCATCTTCGCCTATTTATGCAACAGACAGATTAATAAATTAATTAGTGCCTCTCTAATCTCCAGTTTATCCCCAGCATATGGATACAGTATGCTTCAAATCCTCACTCACTGATAATAAGGATGAATTCTAGAGTAAGAATTAAAAGGAAAACCTCTAAGGAGGATGTAAAAGTTCATTAAGCACATAGTAAATATCTACAACACCACGTAAAGTAGAATCTAATGGTTTGACTGGAGGACCTGATCTGACCCACAACTGGTTGCCAGATTGCCTGTCATGTCTCTAGACAATTATTGCCTTGGGTGGCCAAAAGGCCTACTGACCTGGAAAGTCAGGGTGCTGGGGTAATATCGGTACTCCCAGAACATGCCACACAAGCCCAGGACCAGGGCATCAATAAACAAATTAAATAAATGGAAGACAGTTCTCACCTCTTACGCACCCTGAGTTTCAGAACTTACATTTTAAGAGTCAAAGTTTCAGGTTACAACCACCAAAATATCAAGTTTTGGTATCTGGCATATCATGTCTACTGGGCATGCTCTTCAGAGACTCCACAAGCTCATTAGGCAAACGGAGAATAATTTAAGTATCCACACTACTTCTTTGATGCAGGTACAGCGAAAATCTCTATTTCACAATGGAGAAAACTGAGAAATAGAAGAAATATCACCATCCTAAGGTGAGGAAATCAGCATCAGAGACAATGCTAGAATGCAGACCATCTAATTACCAGGCTGTGTTCTTCTAATTGCCAAAGAAAACCACAGCCCTAGGAGAAGAATGCTTACACCTTCATCATCATCCTGTTTACTAAACAGTCTCATAATAGAGCAATGACTAGAAGAAAATATGTTTTGGTTTTGAAGAATGATCGCAGAGATTTGACAAGTCCTCACAGAGAGCTGTAATGAGTTCAAACCACTCTTACAATAAAACTAAACTCTGAAACAAGCTACTGAAAACAAATCTGTGTCGCTTTCTGAAATGTTCATTTACATTCCTTTAATGATCTGACTGTATTGAACCCAACACACTGAGCAACGCATGCAAGAAAGCTCATTTACACTTTCTAACTTTGTTTTTCCAAGGGTTGTGTTATTTACCTCCTTATTTCCTTTGGAGCTCTCACGATGGGAGCCATAAGCTAAGATGGGAGATGAAAGGTGACCAAATATATTCAAGCCGATAATAAACAGAGAGCATTTATAGGTGAAAACAACCAGCTTGGCACAAGAGCCAGAAAGATAATGCAGTCAGTTTAATAGGAGGCTTTTAACGTTTCCTGTTCGGGATTGGCTGGCTTATTAATGATTTAAGCACAAATTGAATTAACCAAATATTGAACATATGTTCTTTTAAACTCTCTTAAATCTACCAGAGCCTTGTGCGGGAGAGCTATGTGGCCATGCTGTTGAAGTGGGGGGAGAATGACAAGGGGGTATTGAGGGTGACTGGGTAAGTAAAACATAACCTGAAGGTGGTCAATTTAATGCTGTGTTAGTGGCCTGAACTTTCAGTTCCCAAAGGGAAAGGATGATTAATGCCACTACCAAATGTATACCCATACCTGACCCTGATCTCATCAAATCCTGCTGCCACCATCTGCTGTTTTTAATTCCTCCGCAATATTTGTATTTGCTACCTCCCTCCTACAAAGAGAGGGAGAAAAAAAAATGTTCCCTGCTTATGAATGGTGTGATCTGGTTGTACTGGCTGAACGCTGGCCAGGAGGCATCTGTTGCTTATAGTCCTGACAGCATCTGCTACTATTTCTCACTTTTCCCAGCATGCTGTGAGATATGGTTTCTCCCAAAGGTGGCCTTTGTATGCACCATTGTCAATTCCATCATTGTCTGCCACAGCCTGTTCCCACGATGCAGTGGTAGTTATTACCACACTGCAAAACCTTTTCTTGCAGGCTATCTGTAATCTAAGATATTGTGTGATTGAGTTATGCAGTTAACCCTTTTCCTATGCATCAACCATTAAAATAAAAAGAAGCGGCCTGGACCATTTTTGGAAGGAAAACCTTCAGAGCTCACAATGGATGGGAAAGTGAAACACTTTTTTTTGGTTCCTTTTCAGCTATTAAAATAATATCAGTTTGGCCCTAGTAAACTGAAGGTTTAAAAACAAACAAATAAAAAGACAAAAAGCAAAAAATGTCATAACTAGCAGTTTTAATTCCTTTTAAAATGCTATAAAGGACACATTGTTTTTTCTCCTGATTCCTGATACGGCTATTAAGTATTGTAACCAAATGTGTGTGAATGCTATTATTTATGTGTCTGATCTTTAAATACCCTCTGCTAGTGGGATACAGGCTGAGCCTTCTGATGGACATAGGCGTCCCAAGCTGTTATCTTGCCTTGTCCTTCTGTCAAACAGTTCGTGTGTCAAGCACTTCTCCTGGGAACTTTTAGAGCAAGAGACAGTAAGCACAGAGCAGTTTGGTCTCCAGAGAGCTACTTTTAACTCACCACAATATCTTTGGTGTCAGTTCAGAATAGCCCACTATGGGGCACGGCGAGAGAAAGAACAACAGATGTTACTAGTAAAACCATGTTTACAATTCTACAAAGTTATTGCCCTGATGTACCTTCTGACCAGAATCTGCTCAAAAGATGGCTAGGTTCCTTACAGTTGGATCTTTTAAGTCAGCTCTGTTCACATAAATGTTTGCTTACAGAATTGGTAGGATTAAAATAGACATCGTATCTCTTATGCATCCGTGCCCCTCCCTTTCCCCCAGAGCATTTGTAATAGTGTGGCCTTTTGAATAATATAGTTATCACTTACAGCTCTATTTGTGGTAATTTCTGTATCTATATCAGCACTTCAAATATATTTCCCTAAAATACATAGGGCATGAGTGGTATTTTATTTCTTTTTTATCCACTTGTTGGGTTTTTTCTAACTTTTCATTAATTTGAGGCCACTTAACATGTATGGAATCGTAACTCCACTCATGTAATATTTAAAGTAAGAAAGGAGAATGACACTAAAGAAATCACACCAATTAGCTAAATTTTGAAATACCTTGAATGGTTCCCTCTTAGAACAGACTGAAACACTGGAGAGAGAAAAAAAAGAAACATGGAACTTTAAAAACAAAGTCCCTCAAAAATCCTTACCTCTCCTTGTGCCTACTTCTGATTTTCCATGAAGAACTATCAGGTGGTGCAACAGAGCACATAACAGTAAAGCAAATATTGGCGCACCATTTAAAACACTGCATTTGTCTACTGATCTCCTGTTAACACTCATTTGCATCATATTTTGCATCATCTATAATATATTCTCCCAGAGGGAAGGTTTCCAAGGAAGGGGCAAATTGTGTTATTTTATATCTATCTCTGTGATTCCTATTTTAAGCAGGGACTCGTATCATTTAGAATGTGTTTTTACCCTTTCCCCTTCCTCACGAAGGGAACCAGGGACAACTTTGCAATATCGCACAACATCCCCATTAAATAAACAAAGAGGAGGAACTACAACATCTGAGCTGCAGCAGAGCAGGGCAGGACAGAGGACAGTAAGTCACTGAGGGCAGGGACAGGACCCCCTCATGCACAGTGGCTGCTCTAATAATGCCGACCACACTACCAGCAGGGAGTGAATGAAAAGAACAAGTATTGTACAGACATAGTACTCTCTTTGGCACCACTTTATCCTGCCTTCACATTGTTAACAAACTACTTAAAGTCAATGTCAGTGTTATCCTCAATTTAAATGAGGAAGACTGATTTAGAACTGTTTTACAATCATTCTGCACACCGAAAAGGCTAGAGAGAATAAGGCACTTAACAAGATAAGACAAGTACGATGTTAGATAAGAGATCTGGTGAGCTGCTATTGGGTAAGATCATTAAAAATACATTTCTGAACCAAAGATTTAGTTCCTCTCTGTACCCTGAAATCATGTACAGAAGCAGCCAACAGCAGAAGTAAAACCTTCTGACTCAGTTGTAGTTTTTTCTATCACTAAGAGAAGATGAATTTGGGAAAGCAAAGACAGTGCCTAGAGCTGGACCACTACGAAGCATCTTGTCTCCAAGACAGCAGTAAAATCTGAATAGGCAGATTTGCATGGAGAAAGTCATGATTTAAAAAAAAAAAAAAAGAAAAAAAAAAGGAAAAAAAAGGAGAAAGAAGAGAATATATGCATTTGAAGGAATCCACAGGTACAAGGTATGATTTGCTTTTATGAAACATTTAATATCTGTGGACGGAAAGTAACAGAATTATCCTAGCAACCAGGTATCACGAGTTGTGACAGAATCAAAGTGACAATAGACAATTGTTCTATAAACTACACGTTCCAATCTACCTTTTCCTCACAAGTTGGCTGCATATGCTTAATTGCTTTCCTACCATGCCTCAGCCTTCCTGAGGCAACACCACGTCCTTTACTATTTCTGTCAGGATGCGGGCTCTTATTGACAGCCTGCTTTCCAGGAGGAGCTGGGTGTTTATTTTGTCCTGCCACAAGGTGAAGCAAGCTAAAACCTGCTGTTAAAAGCCCTTGCTGAGCTCTTCAGTAAAATACAGTAAAAGAAGCCAAGCTTCAAGTGTGATGTAAAGAAGTACAAATGCACTGCTTTCAGTAGAAATAAATTTACATATTCATAGCATAAAATTGTTTCTACAAGCTATTTTTTTCCTATTTCAGGCCAATCACAGGGACTCTGTTGCTCTGCTTTGACCAGCTGCTCTCTGCTCACAGTCTCGCTGCAGACATTGCTCTGCAAGAGGCAGACGATGACATTGGCCCAGACCTCGTGTTATAAAAGAGAATTAACTTCAGGCATGTCAGTACTTTTGCTGAATGGAAAGGGGCACTGGCATGTTTACTGCAAAGCACGTGTATAAATGTCTTCCTGAATCAGAAAACACTACACAGAGGCAACAATACTTTTTCCATGTTTGTTTCAGTGGGAGAAGCATGTATGGACAAAATCCCTTTATTATGGGTACTTGGGTAAGCAAAGTATTTAGCCTAAGATCTGCTGCTTCTTCTCCTCCCTCCAATGCTATTGTCTGCAGATCCTTTAGCAAACTAGAAAAAAACAAGTGGCGTGCGCAGGTAGGTTTTGATAACAAGCTGAGCCAGAGGCTGCTCTCATTCACCCACTGCTTGTTTGTTTTTAATTTAGCAAAGCAGCTCCAGCTCCATCCATGCAAAACAGAGATTAAAGTAAAATGAAGCAGAGGCAGGAGAGGCATTTACTTAGATAGAGCAGGGGTTACCGGAGGGGGACACGGGCCACCCCATGCCAGTGCCAGCATTCCAATCCAGGCTCTTGCTCCCGGCCTCGTGGCCTTGCCCACCCATTGCCTGGCCAGCCCTACAACCCCACACCAGTGCCCCACAGCTGGGCGAGCAGGGTGGCTGGGACGCATTCCTGCCCTCCCCAGGTTTCCCTGGCTTTCCTCCTGAGCCTGCCGGCCTCTCCGGGCCTGCCCTGGCAACAGCGGGGGCGGCAGCCAATGGGGCCGGGCCGGGTCAGGGCGGCGCGGCGGCAGCGCGGCCCTTTGTGCGGGGTGGCAGGTGACCACGGCGGGGGAACAAAGCGGGGTCAGGGCGGGAGCCGGGTCCCTTTTCTCAGGCCCATGTTCTCCACTCCTCACAATCTGTCTAAATTTAACTCGCCATTGAGGGCCCTGGCTGTCGAAAACAGCTTTATGTCGACTAATCCAGGCAGAAGTAAGGGTAGACACAGAGAGACGCAGAGACAGGTTTGAAGGCGGGGACGTGTCTATTTTACTGCCTTTTTTTTCTTTTTTTTCTTTTTTTGGCTTTTTTTTTCTTCCCACTCCTTTCCCCTCTGCCTCCAGTGAAAAGTTTTCTGGACAAAAAAAAAAAAAAAATTGATGACAAGATTAATCAGCCCGTGGAGCTGAAACACATGCTTGACTTAAACAACCTCTTTGCTGTTATTAACAACTGCTCCAGCATTTCTCTTGTTATGCTAATGGTACAGATTAGAGTAAAATCTATTCCTTCTTCTGAACAGGCCAATTGATGGAGGCCGATCTATTTTTCTCCCTGGGTTTAATTCTTTTTTTCTCCAGGCGCAAGTGTTTGTGGCAGCAGGGACAACAGCACACGGAAAAAAAAGACAAAACCACACACAAAAGTAACAGGTCCTTCACATGCACCAAAATCATCAATAAATACAAACCTATATTGGTCTCACGTCTGGGTGTTGTAACACAGGCAGACAACAAAAGGCAGGAAATCCAACACAGTGGCCGATGCCCTACCTTTAACTCATTCCCTTTCTTTCTGTGTAGACACAGAGTACTGACAGGGGAGATTGCCCTGGATAGATTTAATACTTTTGTGGGATGAGAAATGGAGGAGGAGGGAGCATTGCTGGCAAGTCCTGGCAAGAACGACTCAAAACCAGGCCATGCACTGGAGCACGGTTAGGATGGTGGGAGAGGTCCTTCTGTTGCCAGCACAGCCCATAGGGCTTCAACAACAAGGGGAGCGGAGTAGGATCCTGAGTGTCAGGCTTGGCTTGAGGTTTGTGCCTACTGTTAGCTTGGATCAGACCCTAAATGCTCTTTAATTTTTATCTATTTCTCCCCTTGTTGTTGTTGTTTTTGTTTTTTTTCAGTAGTCAACGACTGGCATCTGTTTCATGGATAGCTGCAAAGCTGACATTTAAATGTGTGAGTTTATAACATGCTAAATATTTAAAACGTCTCTGAGAGGAGCTTTCTGCAGGTAGTAGCCACTGGATGAGAATGAATGTGCCATCAACTTCCAATGTACAGTGTGCATATAATATTTATATTAACTACAATCAAGCTTGAATTACTTCCTCTGGATTTGAATTGTTCCTCTGTAAGTAAGAGGAAATATCAGGACGCTCATCCTACGCCAACTCATGTCAGTAAGACTCTTTCCAGGGATTTTCTTGATTTCTAGAGCTGTCCCCACTGCTGTCTCTGTATACAGCCACTGCTGAGCAGGAGCCATCTGCTGCTGCCTGGCGGCTTCTTCAGCCTCCCCCCAGTTGATTGATATGATAAACTTGTCCAGGTTGACTGAGTTCTATGAATTTCCAGGATCCACTTGTGAAGCCTGCATTAACAGCAGGTTGATCTGCCTGGATCCAAAGACATTAAAGACTCTCTTGGGATAAGCGTGGATTTGGAGGTCAGTACTTTGCTAGCACTGAATTTCGTAAGACAGAGTTCACAATTTTACATAGCCAGAGACTGCAGGTATAGTTACATCATCTCCTCTGACTTCCTGCATGCCATATGCCATCATATTTCACCCAGTTATTCCCATATTGAGCCTAATCACCTGTGCTTGATTAAAACAAATCACCCATTCTGCTCTAATGAGTTGGAATAAAAAAATGGAATACTACCACCTCCTGTAGTAGTTTGTGTCAGTATTTTAATGACTTCAAGTCTTGAAAAATATATACCTGGGCTTTCGTTTGCATGGGCCTGGCTTCAACGTTTTGTTTTGTCTGACTTTACTGAAGTAAAAGAGCCTTCCTCAGCCTAATGTTTTCAATCTGTGAAAATACGTAGATTTCTTTGCCATCTTCATTTCTTCGTGGTTTTTGTTGTTGCTGGGTTTTGTTTTTATTTTTTGGATAATTTAAACAGGTTAAACTTCTTAGGGTGTTCGCTGGAAGCCACTTCTTTGATCTTTCTTTGGTGTTAGCCAGGATTGCCTGTTCTTGTTCACTAATCCTGTGCAGACACAAGGACTGCTTTCACCCCTTAGCTACAGCACAGGAGTGTCCAACCTTTTGGCTTGCCTGGGCCACATTGTATGAAGAGGAATTGGCTTGGGCTGCATATATGTAGGTCACTCCAAAAGTAATGCCTCCTATTTATTTCCATGGAAACTACAACAGATACAATAAGCATAGTAATACTGTTTGATAGAGCAAATTCTCAGCTACAAAACACTATTTCTTGACATAGTCACTACCATAGTCACCACTATCACTGTCACCACTGGTGAAACACACCACTCACTACTTCACTGTGTGTACATTCGCTGTTTGGTCGCACTCAACTTTCATAACTGTCGATGAATGTCAGTGGATGCAGTTTTTTCCACATGAAGAAATCCAGTGACACATCTTTGTTTCATATGCACTTCCATGTCAGACACCATTTTGTCAGACTACCCTTCTGCTGTTGTCTGTCACATGGCAATGAAATGTAAGGGGATACTGGTGAGAAGGTTCAGCCTCTACTGCCATACCACCACCATTTGCCTCTGATGTTGTGGGCCAACATAAAAAAATAGGAGGCATTACTTTCAGAGCAGTACTCATAAAATATATAGTTAATGTATATAACTCACAAAACATTTTAATTTTTAATATTTTTGTCAAAATGTAATAAAGGAGAGCAACAAAACCATAAAACTAGTGGGATATGTGACCTTATTTTTGAGAAATGAACTCATCAGCCTGGTTCAGTGGCAGTAGCTGCAGTTATCAGTGAGTTCTCAATGTGTTCGTCAGAGATTTTTGATGAAATTTTATTTTTCCTGTGCTTCATCCTTGAAAACATTTTTTCACAAATGTATGTACTTTCAAAAAGCAATGACATGAATGAGGTGTGACTGTGAAGTGTGGGATATTTTTCTGTGCTAAGACAGAGCTTATAAAAGTCCAGTAGAAAGACATGATCAGATTTTTTAGTTGAATGTCTGATTGGAACTCAGTTTATGTTGACTGAAAGTAGAGTCGCAAATACACAAAAAAAATTGATAAGGCTTTTTTGCAATCTTGAAACCTATTCTCAAATTCCTTTATCAAATGGAAATCATGGGTGCATATTTGGGGTGGCCAGCAGGGAGAGGGAGGTGACTGTCTCTCTTTACTTTGCTCTCATGAGGCCCCATCTGGAGTATTGCATCCAGGTCTGGGGCCCCCAGCACAATAACGACAGAGGGCTGTTAGAGAGGGTCCAGAGGAGGGCCACAAAGATGATCAGAGGGCTGGAGCACCTCCCCTATGAAGTCAGGCTGAGGGAGCTGGGCTTATTCAGTCTGGAGAAGAGAAGGCTGCTGGAAGACCTCATCGCAGCCTTCCAGTACCTGACGGGAACCTACAAACAGGAAGGGAGTCAACTCTTTACAAGGGTAGATAATGGCAGGACAAGGGGAAATGGTTTTAAGTTGAAGGAGGGAAGACTGAGGTTGGATATCAAGGGGAAGGTCTTTACTATGAGAGTGGTGAGGTGCTGGAACAGGCTGCCCAGAGAGGTTGTGGATGCCCAGTTCCCGGAGGCGTTCAGGGCCAGGTTGGATGGGGCCCTGGGCAGCCTGGTCTAGTATTAGATATGGAGGCTGGCAGCCCTACTTGTGGCAGGGGGTTGGAGCTTGATGATCCTTGAGGCCCCTTCCAACCCAAGCCATTCTATGATTCTATGATATTTTTTTCTGTTCACAGGACAGTGTTTAGTCAGTGTATCAAAATTCATAAAATTGTTTGCCGTAACATGAGCTGGTGCTGCACTGCACTCCATGCTCTGGTTTCAACCCTGATGGGGTTAACAGCACGCCAGTGTTTGGTTGTTGCTGAGTGACAGTTTCATGCAGGGCAGGGGGCAGCCACATTGCAAACTGTGCCAGGCAGTGTGCAGCCCCTGAGCCATAGGTTGAACGTGGCTGCTATAGCCAAACTCTGGCACCTTGTCCACTGTGAGTTCCAGTCTTCTCCAGATTGGCTATATCCAGGCCACCGCACTTTCTCAAGGAGTGGCCCACATTTTTTGCTCTTAAGCATGCTCAGGTTTGCAGTCTGCTCATCTGACCCATGATCATATTGGTATGTAAGACCACTCTGCCCTCAGTCACTCTACTAACCTTTGTATGTTTGTGGATATTTAGCGGGACAATTTTTTTACACCAAAACGAGGAGGATGAGGCTTGCATCAGGCTACTGTCAAGCTCGCGAGGAACAATCTCTGTAAAAGATAACTACTCAGGGACAGCTTTTCTTCAACACAGGCCAATATCTAGCTATTGCACTATTCATTACATGATCTATTCATATTTTAAAGAACTCTAGTCTTAATTTTCTATTTGTTCCATTGAGCAGTTTCCGTAGCATGAAGGTATTGTAAACATATTGTATCTCTACAGTTACATTTTAAAGTCAGACCAGGAATCTCACTGAAGGAGCTGACAATTAGTCGACAAGATCCTCTTTCCTAGATGTTATGAATTCAAAGACGTTTCCATCTTTAATTCTTTACTGATCAAAAACTATACCAGTAGAACTATTATTGCCCCCCCCCCCCCCCCCCCCGCCCTGCACACACACATGCGCACATAAGTTGTAGGCTGATTCAGCTGTCATAACTCAAGTTATCTTACATGACTTCACTGAATATCAACATGCGATTTGTACTCTTTTTAGTGTTGGAATATCCTCACTATTCCATGATTAATTGAAAATAAGCAGCAACAATTGGAAAATTTCCTTATCCAATGGTTTCTGAACTTCTAGGTATACTAAGCCCTAATGGTTTGTAAATGATTATCATTAGAAGATGTTACTTTGCTTTCCTTCCAGTAACCTATTATCTGAAAGGAGCTTCCATGAGCATCATAAAATAGAAATACATCAAGAAAGGAACAAAAATAGCCACGAGATACGCATTTTCCCATATCGTGGGAATTCTTTATTGTAATCTCCAGCTGATAATATTTATGCTCCATCCTTAGGATCTCTTTTGTTCTTTCTGTAGTTGAAGAATTCATTTTCATTGTCTTCAGCAACTCCAGATAGGGATTTTCCCAACTTTAGATTTCCCTTACCAGTTTTCTGCATTTTATCACTTATTATATCCTTTGTTCCCTACTTTATCTTTTTCTTCATGATTTCTTATTTCCAACTGCTACTTTCAATATTTTGCTGATGCTTTGTTGTTTCTTCTTATGCTATGTGTGCAGTTGGAGCAAAATATCACTTCTATGCAGAGAAAATACAAAAATGTACTGCATTTTTAGCATATCAGCACTGTGATAGACTGCTTAAAGCAAGTCTAAGAAATGACAAACTCTTTGGCAGTCTATGCAAAGCCATCCTCTTTCCAAGGCAATGGGAGATATGTACCAACAGATCAATAATTTCAGATGCAGTATGAAGCTGCAGGCTGTACCACTATGTTCTCAAGACCAGGTCACACGTGGCAAAAGCGTGCAGAGAAAACATCAAAATCAGTTCAGGAAATCCTAGGCAGAAATACAAATGCATGTGACACATGGTAGATGTGTAGTCATCAGCAGGACTCTCTTGTACACTGCGGCCATGTCCCATGTGAGCAATGACCAGGCAGCTGACAAGAGGCACTGCTGTGCTTGGACGGATGGGCGCTGGAAACCCTCTGAATGCAAAAAGATATGAAGAAGGCAAGGCCCACAGCTGATTTAGGTTACTGTCTTTCCTTCTCATCCTCAAGTAAATCTGCTTGCTTGACAAGTTTGGTGTGAAATGAGCACGGGAGCTCACGTGGTGTTAGCTGTTTTTTAAACAGAGACATCCACGCATTTTGTACCATTTACCAGGTAGAAGAGGTTCTTACTCCTCATTGAAGAAAGTGTTGCTAGCTGCATTGTTATTGGCTTCTTACTCTCAAGTAAGAAGCCAAAAAAATATATATCTGATTTTCACTGACATCAAGTCATGATTTTTCTAAACAGGATTTCAGTACCTACTTGCAAGTCAAGTATTTCCCTCAGTGATAAGTCACCTCTACATAGCCCAACACCTGTCAGTCACTTGGAATGAAGGATGTCATTATTTTTTGTTGCAGTGTTGCTAGTGGGGAGCAGTAGGAGAGAAGTGAGAGGAGAAACACAGTGGGGTCTGGTGCCAGATCCCTTACTCTGAGCTTCATGGAAACAATGCCAAAATAAGGATTAGATGACATAGAAGCCAAGATGCTGTACAAGCACTGCATGCCAAATTTTAAATAAAACTGCTGCCCATAGAGAATAAACTTTTAGGTCTTAAGAAAAGTCATCACGTTGTCCAGCAGTAGTGCCTCCTATAGCCAGTAACTACATCCCAGCATAATATTACATGGAGGGCTGGAGCCAACTATTCCTGCAAATCAATGGGGAAAGAGCAAAAGTGGTATTATTGCTAGTATAATTTTACTATTACTATAATTATTGCATAATGTTCTATCCCTAATACTGCATCCAGAGACAGTGAGCTTCCTTCACAGCAGAGAGTCAAGAAAGCCGAACAAAACTCAGTAATTTTCATTTACCAGCATTCACACAATTTGTTTTGGTCCACATTCCGTACAATCCCTGGTCTACCCAGAAATATCTTGTAGACAGAAGCTGTGCCCAAAAATAAGCCAGCAAAGGAACTAAACAAAGTAAAAAAAAAAAAAAAGAGAGAGAGAGAGACAGAGACAGAGACTTTGTTGATATTTATAACATCTTTAGAGAATTGCAAAACATCAAGCAATAAACACTTTGCTAAGCTTTAATTACTTCATCATTAGTCATGTTGTGTGCTGCCTCTCCTGTTGTTGTTCATATTTCTGTAGCACTACTATTTGTAGACCGTTTCTATTTAGCCATCAGCATTCTGTTGAACAGTACCAGATTTTGTGGTCTTGCAAACCAGCTACTGGTTGGAGAAGAAGTTGGCAATATAGAGTCTGGAGATTTTCTCAGTGTTGGAGTTATCAGGCTTTCTTGATCAGAGACTTTTAACAACCGTTCACATTTCTATTGGTCACCAGGTATCCTAAACATTCATCTTTCAGCCAGAAGTGCACTAAAAGGAAGAACACTGTTCCATAAACCTGCCTTTGTAACCATTGTTTTTGGAACCATTGTTCCAAAACCTGGGCTGCTGCTGGTGGACTGTGCTTAAACACAGGCTGGAAAACAACTCGTTAGCCAGTATTTCAGAAAAGCTCTGGGGGCCAAAGTTTTTGAAATGAATCAGAACAAATTAAAGAAATACCTAGACTCTGCATCACTGTCTTAGGGTTTGGCTGCAAAAACTTTGTAGGCTGACACAAGCTGACTCTGCCCACACTCCAGGCAAGCACAAACTCTTTCCATCCCCATCAAAACCAAGGAAACTTTGTTCTAGAGGCCATGCAGTTGTATTAATGCTGCATGAATCTACAGTAGTTTCTTCTGCAGGACTTCTTAGCAAAGGTTCTGCATCCCCGTAACCACAGCTTCCAGTTTGGAGATATCATGGGTCCAGCTACCTCACTGAACAAGCAGAGTGAGCAACTTGTAAAGAATCACACAGTCATCGTACTGTACCATAACTTATTCTTTGTGTGTATGAGAGATGGGCAAAATGCAGTCAAAGACCATTGCCTGACACCCCTCAGCAAAATATAATACTGAGCAATTCCTCAATTTTAGGAGTTGATCCTAAGTTGATCCTTATGGTCCCTTCCAACTTGGGATAGTTCATGATTCTATGATCAGAAAACAAGCCTGCTTCTAGAGTTTATTCTAGGTCGAGAAAAACGGAGGTCAAAATCTTCTAATGCTAGAAGTAAATTCTCCAAAGTAAGAGACAGCATGACTTAGACTAGCAGCTTTTCAGGGACAAAATAATGTTCTTCCTCAGAAAAACAGCTGCTAAATCCACAGGCACTAGCCCCACGCCAGGACCCTGCTAGAATGCAATTGCTGTATGCTTCTAATGAATGATGCCACTGCTATCTTAATTTGGCTTGTATAAACATGAGTGCATTTTATTTATTTTCACAAATAACTAATATTAGGACCTACTTTATAAATGTAAAGATAGATTGTTTTTACAGCAGATAATGCCAGGATATGAGAGAAAAAGAAGCTCTGAAGTCTGAAAATTTGAGTGAATCATAGGTATTCCTGAATTGAAAGATGTCAAAAATTTGAGACCTCAGACACTGAACAAACATCTGTGCTTCATATCAGTGCAGCATTGACTGATTAGAGCAAGAAAATGTTTCTTTTTAAAATGCACACAGAGAAGGGCAACCACTACAACTCACAATTGTATGGGAGGCTCGCAGTTTTGGGGTAGGCTCATGAAAGGCTTCCCTGCCATGATGTCTTGCTCATTTCCGTTCTGGGAAACACAGGGCTTGCCAAGGGCTTGGAAAAGGAAGTGTTTTTGGTGATTCTATGGAATATGACCCAATATTGCGTGAGTGGACACATCCATTGTGAAGGTAGATCTTATCCACTCCTCTTTTTGATAGTTTTCACTGACAATCTGGTTAATTCAGCAAGCAGTACTTTTATCAAATTTGCAGAAATAGAGCACTGAATTTTTATGGAAGAGAGTTACTTAAAAGAAAAAGACAGACTAGTATGTGAATTGATTCAAAAAACTGGATAAGTGGTTGGTAAACCAGGGTGAAATTCATAAGAGAGACATTCAAGGCACTGTGTGTAAGAAAGTTTACCCCCTTGGAATTGCAGCAGTAATGGGCTGTGCAAATGCAGGACAGAACCCAAAGAAGATGAGAGATGACCACATAACTTGGGGTCATCATATTAGAAGAGTCTGAGGGACAGCAGCGTGAGTCTTCAAAAACAGGCTGCCAGAAAGAATAGTCTGCTCTTCTTATCCACTGTGACGATCATGAGTCAGGAGTTCATACAGACATTAGGAAAAGTTTCTGATCATCATGACAGTGAAGCACCTGAATGGGGTGCTGGGAGTGATTGCAGGATCTGTGTCACTAGAGGTCTTGCAGAAGCGATTAGAAAATAATCTGTCAGGAGAGGAGATACATTGCATAAGTAGAACTGATCCTTTCTTGGGGCAGTGCTGTGGGTTTGATGACCTCCAAAGGTACCTTCCAGGATTACTTTTCTGGGATCCATGTTTTCACTTTTACCGACTGAAGGAAAAGGGCTCGCTCTCTCTTAAAAAAGAGCAAGAACTTTCTTTCCCTTTAAAGACTTGGCTGCCAGCACTAGCCATCTCCACCTTGTCAGTGATAAAAAATTCAAAATAAGAGCTAGTCCTTGCAGGCTTCAGTGGGTTAAATGGAAGTATCTGGAGGAATTAAGATATAGCATTTCTAGAAAGGCTCACAGGTTCAACTCCTCCTACTGCCAATTCCTGGTCCTCAGCCATCACCCATGTGCTGGAAATGCAACAGCAGACATGACAAAGAAGCAATTATCCCAACAAAATCAGTTATTACTAGCGATTCATATGGTAATGACCATGGTGAGGATGATGATGATACTGCTCAACTGTAGCAAGGATGATAATAACCACTGTTTTAGAAGATGGATTACAGGTTTAATCATAATGAATAGTTTATCACAGATAATGAATTTTACAGAGGAATACATTCCCTAGGAAAATGCCTTGTTCTGAATGCCTGAAAATTACACTGATTTAAGTAGTGGGCTACCATATTTGCACTATTCATTTAGGAGAACAGAGAATGTAGCACTTCAACGTAGATATTCTCTGACATCCTTAAAAAATGAGAATGTCATGAGCATGGTAGGGAGAGCCATTGCAGGGCCCCACATCTTTATTGGTCTACTTGTTATAAACTGAAATTTTACTTGAGCCCCATTTATTTCATTTTTGTTTTAGCATAAAAAGAAAAAGTGTCCTTGTGCTAAAAAGAAATCAAGTTTTGTGAGCATCTTGTGCAATTTATTAGCAACAAAGAGCCTAAGGGGAATGTTTAACCTCCTGTTTTTACAGTAGGACTTAAGTATAATTCAGAGGGAAGCTCTCTCAAACAAAGCTCTAAACTGAGGGGGTCTGGAACAATATATTGTCACTTAAATACTTTTTAAGCACACTCACTTCCCAAAACATATCAGTTTTTCCTACAAAAAGGGGGGGGGGGGGAGAGGGAATAGGAGCTTCATTTACATTTCAAAAGGAAGGGGAAAAAAAGAGAGAAGGTGACAAAATAGAATCAAAGGGTTGCTCATGTTTTAGGATAGAGAAAGGATAGATCCAAGAGAGCATTATCTTTAGATGAAGTAGATTTGGGCTACCAGTGTATCCCCTTTCCCATTCATTTAAGTTTTCCTGATCTGTAAGATCATTCCTGATATCATTAATGTTATTCTGCTATCACTGTTGATTTCAAACGGGGCTCTGCTTTAGTTCACAAAGTGCCCTCCAAACTCAAACTGCTGCAGAAATGCTAAAATCAATACTTGCCTCTTGAAGGATAGATCTTTTGTAATACAAAGGAGGGGATGACTAATAGATTACTGAAGCCTTAACAAAACCTCAACAGATCCCCATATGGTGCACTGCAATTAAAAGAGTGGAGGATGGATTTATAATTTTTGGGGTGGAGGAGAAAAAAAAAAAAAGAGTTTTGAACAAGAAAATGAGTGAGGTGGAGACAGAAGTGATGTGTGACCATACACAAAATAAAACCCCCTCTTTCTGAGCCTTTCATCTCCGGGTCACTGATTCCAATCGAGCCCAGGTCGATAGTGAACAAAAATCATTTTAATCTGATGGCTGTTTGCTGACCTATGTGAAATGAACTGGTTGTGTCAGTCCACTTTCCAGCTGACAGCTCTCCCCGTCATCAAGGCCATTGCTACAAGTGGCAATAATTGGTACTTTTTAAGGCCAGCTCAGCTAGAAGGCTGAAAAATGGAAAAAAAGCAGTATGGCTGAACCACCTCCTCCTCTTGTCCAGCTGCTCCCTCCTCCAGGTGAGTATGTGCCTTCACCACATCTGCTCTTCAAACCAACAAAAGATCTAGGGGCAAAGGGGAGTCCTCTGAAGTGGTAAAGACTTTTTAGGAGCTTTGAGGTGCTGATGCAGCTGTTTGTTGGCAGCCTCATGAGTTTCTGTGCAAGCATGGGACTGCAAAAGGACCAGCTGATCTTCCAAACCCAGTCCTTGGGGGGTGCAGTATAACTCCACTAGCAAGAAAGGAGTGAGGAGGCTTGAGTCCAACTTCCACTGATGTCGGTGGAAGGACATCACTCACATGCAGGTATAAAAAAACAGCTTTAATAATATTTTCAGAGAATTTCAGCTTTTAATGAAACAAGCTCAAATGATGGGGAGCCTGTCAAGGTGAGCTCAGGCTAAGTTGTTAGAATAATAAAGGAAGAAATAGAAGATGAATTCCAAGAGGTTAATAAAAGGTAATGCCCTGGAGAGGGCAGTTTTAATCTTGAACTTTATCAGTGTTTCCCTGAGCAGCTGATACCTTTCCTACTGTGATGAGATAATGTAGTATGAGGATAATATTATAAGGGAGACTTTCAGTTCTACTTTAAGCCATGACCACGCTGTTTCCCTTGGATGCCCCGTGGGAAAGATGACTTCGCCATGGAAGATCAGAGATGCCAGTCATCAGTGCCAGGATGATCTCATTAACTGGGAGAACCAACAGGTCCTCTGAAGCCTATGTAAATGGTGCAGATGTTTTCGGCAAGGTAAATGTGTGCCTGCCGCTACAGACAAGAGAGAAAGTCGACAGCGGGAATCAGAATTGATGGCAAAGACATGAAATGAAGCCTCACAAAATAGGAAATCCACCTCGGAGTATCCATTTCCTCTTTCAGAGATGAACAGGATATAAGAGAATGAGGTCCCGTCTGGCACTCTCCAGGTGGAAGGATCCATGCTGCAAGTGGATTTTCTGACATCTGAATGAACTCTTCCTGATACTTCACTTTGCAAGCAGATTGTGTGATATTCCAGATATGGGACATAGGTGCATGGGAAAGGGACAAGGAAGAAAAGATACCTGAAAAGATTGGGAGGAACCTGGGTTTTGCAAGACATGACTTGTGCAACTAAGTCTTTACCATATATGCTCCTCTTTCACATACAACGAAATGTCCTTTCCAGCACCTACATCAAGTATCCGTTACTTGGCAGAGTGGGTGCTATGCAAAGCAACACCACAAGAAAAATACTGGATGCTCTCTCACATGATGCGCTTCTGAGTTTCTGCCATTCCTCGTCAGTTGTCAGACAGACCACAACTGGAGACAATCTATGGAAGGGTGACAGTGGTCCTCATCAGCATATGCACCTTCTACTCAGTTTCTCTAGAGTTGAAGAGAAGTAAGTGATCTGTTTGCATGGGAGACATTTCTTTTCGGCAGTGTTCCAGCAGGTACTGATCCCATCTTGCCTCGAGTCAGTCACCAGACAGGAAGATGAAGTACAAGCACTTAGAGAAAGTCAGAGAAGAGTGCTCTTACAATTAAACTGTCTGGGCTATGGCTGGAGTCTCATACTCCCTCAGATCCTTTCTCTGCTTAATCAAACTTAAGCTCATTTTGCTCACATCTTTTTCAGAAGGATCAGTGTAAGTTGAATTTTGTTACTGCGGATAAAGATCTAGAATGACTGTCCTGCCATGGGCAAGGAGGGGTGGAGAACTTGTGGGATGAGCCCATATCCATGCTATGCTGTGGAATATAAAGTCTGTGATTCACAGAAGAGTAAGGAATTATATTAAGAAGAATGTGATTTATATAGCATCAGTTGGCAAACTGAAAAATACACGTATGTTATATCTGTCCTTATCTCTTAGAATACAAATCTGAACAAATTGCTCAGGGATGGGTAGAAACCTCATCTAGAGGTGAATTGCACCTGTGAGGCCTCAGACCTCCCTCTGAAGAATTTACTCTTCTCATAGATTAGTTCAATCCTGACTGCAAACAGAAGAACCTAGTTTCGGTCAGAAACAGAAATTTCCATAGTCACTTAGACCTCTGTCCATGTAATTCAGTACCCCAGTGGAGCATCCAGCACATGCTAATGCAAGAGCTGTTAGGCCTCTATAATAGTCAGTTCTGTGGTGATATACCTGTTTCAAACTGTTTCTAAATACCGCAGTAGTGTGACCTCTTCAGAATTTGGGTGAACCCAGTGAATATTCATACCTGGTAAACTGGAAGGTTTAAGGAACTGGTGTTCTGCAATAATTAGGAATTACATGAGACCACCTAGTTCATTAAAACAAAGTGAAAGACAGAGTCAAAGCTGGGCCCACAAAGATAAACAGTGCATGAATTCACTGCCTCCATATTTAAAGCCTTCAAAGCCTTTCACTTAAAATCCCTTTCCGCTCTGGATCTCAGCGTGAGTCTGGCTGCGGGGAGGTTTTGTGTGGTGGCCTGTCAGCTTCCATCTCCAACACAGTGAAATTCAACTAATTGTAAGTGCACATTGCTCCGGGCATGCACTACACACCGCCACTCAGGCCGTGCACACGCGCCATGACCCCGTCCACCTACGGTACAATACGGTATGCTCTCCCCATACACACTCTTCTTTTCTATTCCTTGCAATCACTGAAAAGATGACAGGCCAGAACAAGGAGCAGAAATTGCCATTGTGTTTCTGCAAAAATTGATGTGGAGGGTTTTAGTCTCACAACGGCATATGTGCCAAGAATTGCAGCAATCATTGGATTGTGCCTCCATTAATGACAAAGGGCTGGCCAGGGAGCACAGTGTGAGGCTGCATTTGCCTTCTGACTTTGATCTTACCTGCCGAAGCTGACCTCACTCTCATGTCAAGCTCTCTGCCTGGCAGCTGAGGATCAGAAAAAGAGGAACAGAAAAATGGGAAATACCTTGCAGTTGAAGACCCTCTGTGACCCAAAATAGCCTCTCTTAGGGCTAATCCTCGGTTGCTTTTGAGGTTCTGAAAGGTCACTAGCCACACAGGCCTAATGCGCTCATTATGCATAACTGTTTCGTTCCTCAGCTTCTGTGGCAGTAGTATAGTCACAGATTACTGCCAGACTGTCCTCAGCAGGCTTTTTTTTTTCAGCACATACTCATTCTTCAGAACTTGCAATCTGAACTTCACAGACATAATTTGATTTTGTTTCCTTTTCTGGATTCATCCTTATGTGCTCACTTTTCTACCCATCTCTATGCACTCGCTGAGGTAAGCAGCCTCCTGCTCCTTCATGGTTAGCTTCCTTTGTGAGAGCCACGATGCTCCTGGGGTGTATTAGGCAAGGTCCAGACACACAGAGGTCAGCCTCTTCAGGGCACTCAAGTGGAAGGCAGATGTCTCCAAGTTCAATGAGCTTCGTGCACAGGCAAGTGCTCGTCCCCAGGACCTACAGCTCCTGTGACAACGGGAGAATTTCAGGTGCTCAGGATATTTTGTGATGCAGAGCTCAGAAGCCAAATAATGCTAGGTTCTTTCCGAACAATAGGGAGCTAGGTTTCTGAATGAATATCTTTGTGCCACGGTCTTGTTCAGCTCTTGTATAAGGTGCTGAAAGAGGTCATTTCTATCCCACCCTACACTTTTATTGTGTGTTAATACAAACATGATATGAACTTGATCCTTCACTGGTGACTCTAGGTTCTGTTGTTGAATGAGTCATGTAAATAAGACTAATATTTGGCTAGTTGTTGGCACACCTTCTAGGCTGATTCTCACAAAGTGAAGTTCAGGTCTGAGCAGCTTTCCTGATGGACGAGCTTTGTTTTCATTATTCTACTGGAGAAGTGTTTCTTGTCCTTCAGTTCACCTGCTAACTCTTCTCTAATGTTCAGTTGACCTGTGACACTCTATAATTCAGTGCTACTTCCGTGGCAATATCATTGAAATTCAACCACACAAGATAAACAATTTAAATAAACAGTTCTGACTGCTCTCAAAGAACTCGTAATCCAAAAGGCTTTCACTGCCACTCACCACTGAACCTCACCACTTATGCTCACCTAATTATGCAATACTTTTCTTCCCGAGCCATTGCACCCGAAGCACTGATTATTCTGTATTTAGGTTACTGTGGCTCTCTGAAGGGCCGTTTGGGGTCTCTGTGAGGTTGCCACTTGGTTCCTGATAGTAGTCATACTATTATTATTTCCTACTTCCTATTGGAGGCGCTAACTGGAGTGCTAATGTTCAGGACTGCATCCACAACACGACAAGAAATAAAAGTCCAACAATTTTGGTTTTGGAGATGAGAACACTGGAGCAAAGCAGTTAGCCCAAAATCTCATTCTCATTTCTATGCAGTGTGAAAACCACGATCCAAAAGCTTTAGACCCTTCTGGCTGTGAGAACACACTTCTTGGAAAATAAATGCTAGACGGGAAAGCCCTGAGGAAGATACTAGCAGCTGCTAGCTGCTTAGGGAATTACTTTGTTAGAGTTCAGAGTTTTCAAAAAGATCGAAAGAGAACAATTGAATTTTATTAAGTTAAAAAAAGCTAGGAGAGAGATCAGATTTGATGATGTATGTGGTTTATGTGGGTATGTCGGCATGCGTATATATATATATATATATATGAAGTTCACTCTGAAAGTAATGCCTGCTATTTATTTCCATGGAAACTACAACAGATACAGAGAGCACAATAACACTATTTGACAGAGCAAATTCTCAGCTACAAAACACTATATTTCAACATAGTCACCACCATTACCCATGCAATTTTGCCAGCAATGAACAAGAGCCTGTATGCTGCACTCATAAAAATCTGCAGCAGCAGAGAGGACTAACCGTTTCACAGCTGCTATGATGGCATAATTGCTAAGAAAATGTTGCCGATGCAGTCCATCTTCCATTGGCCTGAACAAATGGAAGTCAGAAGGCACCAAATCCAAACTATATGGTGGGTGTGGTAGGACAATCCAGCCAAGACTGGCAATGTGCTCCATGATTTTCAAAATGGTAAAGGGCCTGGTGTTATCATGTTGCAAGAGAAAGGTTGTCTTCTTCTCCAGACTAACTTTAGAAGTTAGTTAGCATCAGGATGTAGCGATCTGAGGTGATAGTTTGTCGGGTTACAGGAAATCCAGAAGGATTCACCACTTTCCTATCCCAAAAGATGGGGCACATCACTTTCCTGGCTGAGGGCTGCATCTTGAACTTTTTTTCAATGAGGAATTCATGTATTGCCACTCCATGGATTACCATTTTTACTCCAGCTCATAGTGGTAACAGCACATCTTGTCACCTGTAATGATGTGTCCAGGAAACTGTCACCTTCCGCCTTGTATTGGTTCAATAAGTCCAGACAAACTTGCATATGATGTTCTTTCTGTTCCCATGTGAGCACTCACAAGATCCACCTGGTAGAAACTTTGCTATATTCCAGCATTGCCACCATCATTTCCAATGCATTGAAGACAATATTCAGCTTTGTACACAGTTCCTTTGTTGCAGTCTGCCAATTTTTGTGGAAGAGCTGATCAAAATGCTCTTCATTTTGTGGTGTGACATCTGTGCATGGCCATCCAGAATGTGATTTGTCTTTTACATTGCTGTTGCCACTGCTGAAACACACCAGCCACCATTTCACTGTGCTCACATCCACTGTTTGGTTTCCGTAAACATTCAGCAAACATTAGTGAATGCCAATAGGTGCAACTTTTTCAACCTGAAGGAATTTCATTACACACCTTTGCTTCATACACACTTCCTTGTCAGACACCATTTGGTCAGACAGCCCCTCTGCTGCCATCTGTCACACAGCAACAAAATGTAACAGAATATTGGTGGGAAGGTTCAGCCTCTACTGCTATACCACCAACATCCACCTCTGACCCTGTGGGCCGACATAATAAGATAGGAGGCATTACTTTCAGAGCAGAGCTTGTGTGTATATGTGTGTGTGTATATATATCCTTTGTCCCTAACTGAGGTTTCTAATTGCTCTTACTGCTTTGTTCCTTTATTTCTAGGTGTTTTTATTTAAAACAAAAGTAATAATTTCACAGACTAGAGTGAAGGGGACCCTTTCTTGGGCCTTTTGATTTTGATTCAGAGTGCACTGTTATTTTCTTTTAGAGTATAGACAGCCTCTGCATATACAGATAGAAACCAGTGGGTCAATGTAGTCTTATTTTGAGGATTGAAATGCTAAGGAATTAAGGCTTCTTAGTGATCATCAGCAAGACCCAAATTTCATCCACAAGGCTTTGCAATGTACAAAGTAGTACCACAGCAAACTGGAGACACAAGTATATATACTTCTTCTCACTTGGCCTTAAACGTCTTACCCATTTGAACTCACATTTCCTAAATGATTACAATTAGGAAGAAGCAGATTAGATAGAATTGAGAGGCTCTGCTGATTCCAACATGTATTCTGATAGGTTTTGTGTTTCTGGAAATGGCTATTCAAAAGACCTAGGGCTCCTTCCTTTAATGGAGACTCTAGGTCTGTCATATCAGATGGCTTGTCTCAGAGCACCTCACCCACCTTGTGGGCAGAGAGCCAGTCTCCAGCACTAAGGCACAGAGGGAAATGTAGGAGCTGCAGTCCAAAGGACTAAAAAAAATAAATAGCACAGCCTTGCATGTCCATGCAAGGGGGCTCAAAGAGGGACAGACCCACCATTCCCACAGATTTCTGAGTCCCGATTCTGGCCTCCTGCCTTCGCGCTGATCCTGCTGAAGAACATCAAAGTTTGCTAGCCAGATGAGTTGTTGCAGGACAGCTTCTGCCAGCTGCCAGGGAGCACACGGCTTCCCCAGCACTGAATGCCCACATCAGCTACCAACATAAGGGCCTGAGCATTCTGCTTATCGAGGTCAAGCATTTGCTCCCAGCAGGGCAATTTCCCTTGCATGTTCTCGCCTGCACTTACCCTATGGTTCATCGGAGAAGCCATAAGTCTCCACAGTTATTGCTAGGATGGTTGATTTTTGCCATGTTGACAGTAGGCAGTAGTCACTAGTAAACTGCCACTGAATTCCCCCTCTAACTGCTGCATCTTTCATATTCAGCTTAAAGACTCTATTCATCTCTTTGTTTCCTGCCAAGCTTTTTCTAATATAACAATTCAGTACAAAAATCACAGTTATTCTAACACTCTTCGATTCCTAATCTTAGTAAGCAGAAATGCCTGAGGTGTGGAAATTGTTTCTGAAAAGTTTCTGGTGGAGTTGTTGGTTGGAGATGCCACAGAAATTCATTAGCTTCCAGCTAGTCACTGATCCCCAGGAAATGTCCACCCTGCTGCTGTTACTGCTCTTGGGATGAAAAGTGTTATATAAGAGCAGAGTATTATTATGAAGTAAGAAGAAAGGGGAAAAAAAAGATGTTTTTCTGAGGGTAAGTACCGTTGGAATTGCATTTGGTTTTGATTTCCTTTTCCTAATGCTATTGAACTTCAGCAGAATGAACACTGGGTTGCTTTAAACCATTGCTTCCTTCACATGAAACTCAGTTTGTACAGGCATGTATTTTTTATTTTTTTGTTTTTCTGAATACTGTTTATTTAAGTAATTGTTGGCTCTTTTCCTGTCCTTTGTTGACCCCAGGAAACAACTTTTTTTTATGTGTTTCCATTCTGGGATTTCTATTATCTACTGACTTGAGCTGGGTGTACTTCCGTGAAAAGACCCAAACGAGGAGAGAGATCTGAAGTTGCTCTTGAACTAAAGTCAACTTCTCTTCCAGTCTGAGACCCAAGAAAACCATCACTTGAAGAAAAGCAGTTAGAAGGTAGTTAAAAAGCCTACTTCCTAAGAACAAATGGGGATGTGGTCTTATCACCTTTATGAAGTTAAAAGAAGTGATTTTACAATTTGGTGGAAAGAAGTCCTGCTGTTAATTAGTCACATTTATTTGACAAAAAAAAAGTGGGGGAGGGTGAAAAGGGGAAAGGAAGTTAGGAAAGCAAAACAGAGCAGAAGGGAAAAAATCTTTATGATGAGGTGCTCGGCAGGATGAAGGAACAAAAGGAAGGCTTTCTGCCTGTCTCCTGATATTTTCCAACTCAGCAAAAAAATCCATTGTGTAGCTTAAGGGGAAAAAAAAGTTAAAGTTGAAAGCTTAGTGTGTGAAAGCAACTGCTCAACCATTGTGTAATATGGGCTAATGTAATGTCACTGTTTCCCCATGATGTAAGTTGCAATTTTTGTTCCAGTTGCTGTGGTCAATGTTATCACTTTCACTTTTCAAAAGGGGGCAAAGGGGTTCATGAAGATGGTATTTTTCTTTATCCCCACCACCCTTTCCCCACCCCAAAACAAATACTTCTGTTAGGAAATATCAGTGTTGACCAGATGTCACTGGCTTTTTTTTTTTTTTTTTTTTTTTGCATGTGTCCCTTAACAGCTGGCAAGAATATCAGCTCAAATTATTCACCACAAGCACACACTTTCTGTTTGTCTCCAGATAAAGGGATTTGAAATCCTGGTTGTCAGAGAGGGATGCTGAAAACTGTGGAATGGATTTCTTTGGGCAGAGGGGATACTTCCTGAACATCTTTAAATCAGTCATGGGTGGTCACAGCTAGCGTATAATACCAAACAGATCCATTAGGTTGGCACTTCATGTTATCAGAAACTGCTTTAGCCAAGGGTGTTTTCTTGGAACCAGAAGTGTCTTGTTCATAACAATTAGCAAACCTAAATGTAGCAGCACTTTTCATTTCAGTCATGTCAGCTGAAAAAAATCTTAGATGTGGTTACAGAGGAGAAGTACAGTGGATGGATGATGAAAAGAGACTGCTGTGCATGGATGGGCTAGAACTGCTTGGACTAGAGCCATGTGTCTGCATTACCTTGAACTACAGTCTCTACATCTCACAAGCAGTTTGAGGGCACAAGACAATGCTAGGCTTGCAGTGGGACTGCTGCACACATAGCCCAGGTGCCACATGGCTCAGGAGGTGGCAGCAGGGATACAGCGAGTGACTCTATTCCATCTGGAACTGCACATGGTGGGTATGGCTGTGCACAGCACAGAACAGGGGTTCATTTTCTTCCTAGGCCCTGAGCTAATGGCCTTTGTCACCGATACCAGTGAGGATCATTGCCTTTGGCCTAACTATAGCCTTCTCTTACATACAGTTAGTTGTATCTCCTTTTCTCTTCCAGACTCTCATAGGTAACAGATTGCTGCTGCACTCTTCCACAGTTATGGCTCCATTGCAACTGTGTGTTTTCAGTTTACAAGTGATCAAAGATTAAGGAGCTTGCAGCCTGAAAATGATAGCATGATACTGTTATCGGTAGCATTATCTTCAGTTGAAGGAAAACTGAGATCGGATAACTCAGAGTTTCTGAAAACAGTGAGGAAGCAAATCTCAACTCTTCACTTCAGCCCTGTCTGTAAACCAGAATGAACCACTGTTTTAGTTAATGCTGCATCCTACCTTTGGGGGTGATCTAAAATAGTTACTTTAGAAGAAAGAGGCAAAGATTTTTAATGAACAGCGAGGACACCAACTAGCCTTGGGAGGGTATGTAACATATAATGTGTCCTGAGTAGTTAATGGTTATATTACGCTTCAACATATTAGGATTTGCATGCTATTATTTATCCTCTCTAATGTAGCTGTAAAGATCTTCACTACTGATAAGAGCAGTCACCCTTTTCTAAAGCCTGCTAAGCTCTTGAAATGGCATCAAAGTTCAGAGACACTAAACTCCACTGGTGAACTCTGTTGTAGCTTCAAGTCCTCTAATTCTGTCCTTTTCCAGCAAGCAAGTAGGACAATTCTATTCACTGTTCTATACATTACTACGTTCCCTTTGGTAAGTGAACTCTAGCATTTTTTCATGGTATAGAAACCTTTCAACACACATAGTCACCTCCACTGTCAGTCTCTGAAATATATTCATTTTTGACCTTACTTGTTTTGAAATGTAGAGATGGGAACTGACTCCGGCTTTCTGTCCATTTTATGATGCAAAAAGCTAGGGCTATAGGCTGCTGAAAAGGAGTCTTGGATGACCTACAGTAAGTACACATTTCCATAAGAAATCCTAGTTCCATCTGAGTTAATATCAGCATCCCCAGTTACTTCAAGAGAGCCAAGACTGCTTCTGTGCCTAAATTTTTGTGTTGAAGAACAGGAGATCGTAGTACTTGCCATGTTCTCTGAAGCAGATTTAGATGCATTAGAAAATTAGATTGTTATATAAAAACTAATGATTTAATTGTTAGTGTGTTTTCCATCACAATATTTTGTTTGCTTCTCTTGATTGCCTCAAGGCACAGAGCAGATGTTTTCACTGAGCTGTTCTCAATGACTTCTAAATTACTTAATCATTGCAAAATGGCAGCAGTGGCAGCCTTTAATATCATCATTCCTCATACACTTAAAAAAGACTACTTCAAGGCTAAATATACATGTCATTGGAAAGACCACCTCCAGGTACCTCGTATAAACAGCAAGAGAGAGATGGGGAGGTAAGGAGAGAAAGGAAAAAAAAAAACAGGGTGAGAAAGCAAGACGGAGAGAAAGAAAGGCAAGAAAGAAAGAAAGCTTATTTGTGCACTTGTAAGCCATTGTAGCTCGAATTTTCCTCAACTATTGATGGCTTGAATCTCAAGTATTAATTTAGCTTGATTCTTGAATCTGGTTTGCCTTAGAAATAACTGGGGAGTCCTTTAATGAAGAAAGGAAAAAACATTCCTCAAATGTCTGACAATGGAATGTTACTGAAAACTTCTGATTCCTCCAAACAGAAAACCTATTAAAAAAAAAAAAAAAAGAGAAGTCATTAATCAGTAACAGCTGTTCCCAGCACCTGTTATTTATTCCTGTCATTAACACTTCCTTTAGCATTTCTGACAAAAACGGGTATTTTCCTATCAGAACACACTGCGCTCTTTGGAACATCCTCAGTACTTGATGACTACCTTTGATCTACAAGGTGCATTTGTGAATTACCCCACTATGGTAATGCAGCTTTTCTTTGTCATTTACAGGCTCTTTTTTTATTCTGGCAATGCTAGAGTTCCACCTTCATCTCCTAGCTTTGGCTCTGACTCTCTGATGGACCCTGTCTGTGAAAAATAGGGCCACTTCCTTGCAAGTATACAGGTGCCAAAAGATTCTCAACCACCACAGCTTCCCTGTGCCTAATTCTTACTGAGGCAAATGGAAATTCAAAAGGCTTACAAGCTGGAATTTGCATGCTACAGATGTCGAATGTTTTGGTGTTGGCTTTGTCTTTGAGCATCCAGCTCACAGCAAGCCCTGCTGGGGTCCCCTGTGGAGCGGGCAAGGAGGTTCCTCACAGCACCCCTCTGCCTGCCTCCTGTCCCTTCTCTTCCCAGCGCAGAAGGCTCCCTGACCTCTTCTGGTGTAGGAAAGGAAAGCAAGGGAGCTCAGAGAACAACAAGTGTTCTTCAGAGGCACCATTCCCTTATGTCTGTTACCTGCAGGCTTCTGGTGCCAAAGCTTGGGGCAGGTGAGCCCCATTTTCAATGACCATACAGAACTCTCCTGTGCACGAGAAGTGAGCTCTGAAAGTCCAGCCAGCTATAGCAATCACAACTTGAAAATCTTGCGATAAATACTAATGTATTTCTGCACATAGTTAAGCACATCAGCAGCAGGGAAGAAATGCAAGCATGCCTGTAGTATTTGCGCTGTTTGTTACTTTTTTCCACCTCTCTCTTTTTGCTTAATTAATATCAGTGAAATCTGTTCCATCCTTGTTTGTAGTTTAAACATTGAGATTTGCAGTGGTTTCCTACCACCATTAGATAATATTTTTCATCTGAAAGCCGCTGCTTTCATTTATGACTGTTGAAGTTGTGGCAACGTTTCTGTTAGTCTTGGGTTTTATAACGTTGTTCTAGTTAAATGCATGCATGGGGTTGGAATTAGGAGAACATTGTTTCTTTAATATAGATAGATAAAGAAAGCAGTGTATTGTATTTATCAAAAGGAAATGTCAGCAGAACTTTATAGTCTGGTAATTAGATAACGCAGATAAGTCTGCTGAGTTTGTGTGTTCACAACTGCCATTCCAGATAACACTTCCTGAAGAAAATTATAAGAAGAACTTAAACAACATTACACGTTTTTCATGGTTCCTTTCTTGAAGCTGATACGGAAAGTAAGAAAGAAAATTAAGATACAAGCTACAACAAGCACGATTTGTTGTTCTTCCACATTATTTTTTTGTTCTGAACAGTCCAGCTTTGAGCAGGAGCACTGAGCGTCTGACTTTCCAAAGACACCCACACCCGCCTTAGTGGCAGCTGTGCCAGGCCATCACCATTGTGGGCAGTGGAGAATTCCACAGTCCCTTTGATTCAGAACAAGGTAAAACCAGACCGAAGCAAAGGGCTTACATTTTTCAGACAGGTGGCCTTTGTAAACACCCATGTTTGCATATATGGAAAACCTTGTAAAGGAAAACCTCTTAGTGTCTCGAAAAGGAAAACACGCTAGCAGTAGGCAAATTATTTTGGATGTGTTGCTCAGATCCAAATATTGAAGGCCTCGTTCTTCTCTGTGCGGTTTTTATTTCAAATGCAGATGAAGTATTTTGACTCTGTGCCTCTTGAAAACTTTCTGGAGAGGTTATAAATGGTAAAGCACTAGCAGTGTTCTCTTGGAGCTTATTTCTCGTAATGCTTTGTATCTTATGTAATCAGTTGTTCCTGAGAATGCCAATTTTCCCTTGTGCAGGTTACATTAAAAGTACTTTATGACGTATGGCTGAATCCTGCAATTTGCTTGTCTTTGACACCGCCTTCCTCATGCCACTGATGTGCTGCTTACGAGGACCAGAAAATGGGGCAAAGGGCAGAACTTAGCTTTGAAAACGTTCACATACTAAAGCAAAATCAAAAGTAAAATATGCAACTCATTAATGGGGTAGAATTCCCAGGCTGATTCTATTTTTTAAAAGAAAAGAAAGAAGGGAAGTTGTCAATGAACTTTCTGTCTGCCGAGAAGTGTTTGCTTGTCATTTTGCTTTCTTGCTTCAGGAAGAAAGTGAAACCCACAGGAGCTTTTCAAGTGGATTTTCCAGTTTGCCATTACTGGAAAGCAACTTACCGCTGAAAATGACCTTTTTAGAAAATAACTTGAAAACCTTTTCTAGCAGGTGAAAATTCTGGTTCCAAATGCTCACAAGCCCTCTATGGTGCTGACACCCCAGTGGTGCTGGCAGCTGGGTGAAGAAGTGGCTCCACAGTGTCTCCTGGCACCAAGAGCAGGCCAGAAGTTTCTCTTGCTCTATCCTTTCCCATGCAAAGTCCTTTCCCCTCACAAAGTTCATGTTTCACGTTGCGAAAGAGAGCAGGGGACACCCCCTCCCAACCCTTTCTCCTGCTCAGCCCTCAGTGTGCTGGGAAATCACCCCAAAGAGATGCACGCACTAACCAACACATTGCATCAGCCTGTGCAACTTCAGCCTTGTCTAAGCAGATTTAGACCTGCTGCTCTGTAGCAGCACAACTGTGCTTTGGGGAACACAGTGGTGTATAGCTGCTTTTACCAGTGCAGTTTAGATAAATAAACAAGGGAAGGGAATTTCTCTGCCCTGATATACATGACCTCTATTTCGACATAGCTGCATCCACAGTGGCCGTTCTGTTGATATAGTTTTATACCAGGAGAAAGATCATCACAGTCATATATAGCCTATGCATAGAGCAGGCTTTTGCCCAAACAATGCTACCCTGAGCAGCTGGCATGAGTCTGCCCTGTCCGCACAGCTACCCCACAGCTGAGGCACCGCATTCCTCCTCCATGCCGAGGAGCAGGGATCCTTCAGCACAGTGCTCAGTGATGCTCTGGGTACATCTCTGCTAGGAAATTAAATGCTTCCTGGTCCTTGGTGAACAGTTATCTGTGCTGTTTCATGGCTGCAGTTATTCCTGCCATGTTTTTTTCCTCTGACTTACATGGCAGGTAACAGAGACCACCAGGCCTTAGCAGACAATTGGAAGAAGAACTCCACAGGAGGGAAGGGGAGCCAAGAGGATCCTCATGAGCAGAGGGTGATGGCCCTTTGACCTCTGCTCTGCTTCCCACCTGAATGCTGCCTCATGTGGCATCCATCCTAGCACAGTGACAGACCCCGTGCACTCAGAACACTGCAGCTGCATCCCCAGCAGGGCGTCTCCGTGCTGCCAGCATGGGGCTCATGTCTCCTCCCTTAGGTGATGGATGTTTCAATTGTAATAGGGACCTTTATTCCATGCAAGCATCTCAAAGCACTTTACAAAAATAGCTCTCCATCTCACAGACAAGCAATCTGACTTACAGAGGTAGGAAATAGCTTTGCTCACCTCGGAGGGTATTTTAACATTCCCCCCCACCACAGCATCCTCTGAACTTCTCCTTGCTCGCACAACCAGGAGGCCCCTACTTTCCTAAGGCCCTGCAAAGATTAAGTGACCCAGGTCCAAGGTTGCACAGGAAGTCTGGAGGGAGCACTGGAAATAGAAGGGGGCCCTCCTGGGTCCCTGGGCAGCGCCCTGACCACCAGACCATCCTTCCTCTCCCAAGGTCATGCATCGTGTCTGCAGCAGAGCCAGGAATAGTACCCAAGTTTCCTGATGCTCAGGCCCTAATGCACAAAGTACAAATATCAAGTTAAAGAGATGTATAGACATGCCTTGCAATAAAATCTAAGGCACGCTGTCTGAGCCCACTGCTTCCTATGTTTTGAAAGCTGTATGTGCCTCACTTCAGAAATCCCCTTCCAGAAATCTGGGTGTCTGACAAATATTGTCCACGTCAACCCTGCAAAATAAGTTTGCAGGATGCCACCGCTCACCACTGAGAAGCAAGTTTGCAGGTAGGACGTAACTTGAAGGTGCCTTCTCCAACCCCCATTCCCAGGGATGAGCCTTGGGGTGGGACAGAGGTGGCTGGAGTGACCATGGGCTTTGCACTGTGCGAGTGTGTGCTGCAGCCCCGGGATGTGCTGCGTCAGGAGGGGCACACTGCCACGCGTCCCGAAGCTTGTTGGACCCTTTCCAATAATTTTAATGGGCGTTGGATCAGGCCCTGAATTCTCAGCTGTCCCAGCTAAACGGCCTCCCCACGCCAGCTCTCCTCTCTTTTTAGACCAAGGAGGCAGGAGACCCTGCTGACAGGGGGGTTCCGGCTGCTTTTGGGCATCTGACTGGCCTCCTCACACACAGAGCTGGGCAGAGCAGAGCACACAGCCACCTATGACTTCTGCATGCTGCCCAGGTCATCCTTTTTGTCCTCTAAAAGGACTGGGTGCTATGATGCAGAGTGATCACCCATTGCTCCCCTCTGCATGCCTCACTCTGTTCACTGAGAACCCCTATGTACACATGCAGGTTTGGGGGACTTGGTGCAAGAAATAAATCCTGCGTGTGGTAAGAGCTCCAGCCTTGCTCAAGATAAGAGCTGGAAGAGCCATCAAGCTTATCTGTGAAGCCATGGTTGCAGAAAGGGCTTCAGAAGGACAAAGCCCAGCTCTTCTCTTTGTCCACAATGCCTTTTCCGCACCAAACTCAGCATATCCAGTAACTAGCACATGGAAACAACCTCAGCTTTCTGAGGTTGTTTCATCTTTACATGAAGTTGGCTACATGCTGATGCTGTGCCTTCTCACCAGAGCAAGGAGCTGTATGGTTCTCCAGGCCTTTGCCTGGCAGTACACTGTATAGCACTTGCATTAGCGCTGGAAGCCTAACATTGTCACAGAGGCCCTCAGCCATCAATTACTTCTACTTGTTGCTGGTGTTTATACAGAAGTAGCATTAAGAGGTCCCAGCTGAGCCACTGGCACTGGCTGTGCAAAATGTTGCATATCACAAGAGACAAGCCCGCTCCAAAAACTTAGGAAGAAGAAGAAACAAATGAAGCGATTTGCTCAAGGTTTGTCCAGTTTGTGAGACTGCATTGCTCTGAGCACACAGCTGCCATACACACTGTCATGCCTGGGTCACTGTGAGATTTACCGACTGATTTTTTGGCGGGGCATTATGTCAGCCTTCTGCTTGTAAATACTGTTCACACCATCACAGAAATTCATGTTGCTTTCCTCGTGATATCAAGACACTTTGGGATAAATGAATAGGATATACCTTGTTGAGTCAATTTTGGGGAATTGAGTACATAGGTCTTGTCTAACGGTTGGCTCCGTGAGAAGACCCTATAGATGGACAAGCCCCTGCAGTCAACGTGTGTTTTCTTCTGACCCCATACAGAAGTACAGTTCTAGTTGTTCTCACATTTTTTGTATGCTAAAACAAGGCAAGCACATATATAATTTATAGATTACCAGCTGCCATAATTGCTTGATTATATGTGCTACTGCATGCTTTTGCTTTTGGGATAGAATTCACCGCCGCTGAATAGAATGGGAACAGACTACCTTCATCATCTCCCAGAAGCTGCAGGAGGCAACCCACAGTGATTGCAGTGGAATCTGCTTTAATGGATCAAAAAAATAATCTAGTTTTCTAGATTTTCTTTTTTTTCCTGGTGTGGAAGTACACTTTGCATGATTCTGAAGGATCTCTGCTAATTAACAGGCGCAACCTGAAGGAGAGGTTATTAGGGCAAACTAAATTGGGAAATGGCCTGAGCATTCAGCACCAAGCCAGAGGATGGGATCACACATTGAGCCAGTATAAAGGCAGCAGGCGCCATGGGCAAAGTTGAAGCCAAAGATACAACTAATACCTGGGGCAGATGTCACGGTCAGGAGAGTTGTTGTGGCCACCAGCCAACTCTGCATCCTATTATCTTGGGGAGGGAAGGGCCATCTCCAGGCTGGAGTGGCTGGGGAAGCTCACATCCCATGTGTGGGCACTAAGGATCAGAGCCAGTGGGCCTCAAACTCCCCTGGACTGCAAGCAAGTGTTTGAAGTTGCAGGAATCATAGAGCTGAGTCAGTACAAGCCTCGTGCCTGCATAGCAATGGAGCGCATTTGCATCGCTCCTCCTTGGGAAGTGATGCTGTATGTGTTTATATATATACAGTCCAACATGACTGAGCAAACATTATTCAAGGTTTTTACAGATGTTTGCCTTTGGGTAAGAGAGAACACAGCCACGGGGTCAATAGTTCAGAAAGTTAGGAGGGGAGAGGGGGGTCTACACACAGCAAGTTGTTCCCCACTCTTTGTGATGGACCTCAGTCCTATCCCATCTACCCATGAGTCCCCAGAAATGTGTCAGCCCTCTCGTCGCAAGGTTCAGTCCAGTTCATCATTGGTTATGGAATAAAGGTAGCACTTTGGTTATCATTAATAATATTTATTTTGGAAAAATATTTTAAAAATGAATTTCTTCATTAACAAAACGGTAAAAAAAAAAAAACCTCAAATAACATTTGCACAATATTCCATAAATACATTTATATACAAAAAAATATAGTCACATAGACCCGAAGTGCCTTTGTACATATTTACCAAAAAATTTAAATTATAAAAAAATGAACATCACAAAATACTCAAGCTTTACAATTATCATGAAAATATTTTTACAGATTCAAAAAAATAACACACTTTTTCTCACCTAGTAAAAACACATTTTAGTATCAAAAAAGACAATAAAGGCAGTGTTTCTGTCTCTAATTCAAGAAAAGACTGGCTCATAAGAATCCAAAATATACACTTCAGGCAGTGCATGCTTCTTATGTAGTAATTAAGTCCATTCATTTAAATATATATAGAAAAGCAACTGACCATAGTGCAATGATAAAATTCATAAAAGGCAGTGCAACAGTAATCCTTGAACACAGACCCTTGCCTGGTGTCCATCTTGTTTCTTTATTTTGCAGTCACTTTGCTAACTTCAGTAGAGAACCAGCTCAAGCCTGAATTTAGTTTCTCAGCAGCAGTCAGTGAAGGAATCTAGCTCTCATTCCTCTTTCAGCAGCATTCATTGGGGCACGTCTCCTTTGAAATTGTTCTGAACAAAAGCTTTGCCATATCATGTCTGTTTTACACCTGTTGAGAGAAAACACAAGCAGAGACCAGAGGAGGTTAATAAAAAGAAAGCAGAGGACTGTGAGGCTGCAGAGGGTCAGGACTTCACCTCAGCGCCAAGCAAAAGCAGGCTCTGCAGGAAGCATATGAAGGAATGAGTCAGTAGGCCACAACTGCACTATAGTTATATCCTTGCCTGCAAAAGTCACTGTCCCTGTTAACACCCACTGGAACTTATCTTAATCCACAACAAGTTTTTTCAACATCTGTAGTGTCACAGACTGGAGGTGGCCACATTTCAGCGGGTACAGATGACTGTGGCAGCACAGAGAAGGGTTTGGCTGCCCTGACCTGCTCTGGATGGGGATCACACACCAAGACTTGTCCGACTGCCAGGCGGGATACTAACCTCAGTTGCTATGATGCACTCATCTTTCTCTTCCGATATGACGTACACCGACTGGTACTTTGTGTCCTTTGAAGTGGAATATACTGAATCTGGCCGTTTTCTTTCAGAAGTGTCACTACTGAAGACAAAAACAAACAACACAGATCAGACGGCTGTTGCTTAACACTACCTTTAAAGTACACAGTAAAGCCACCCCCTGCACTCAAGTAAGCACAATACCTTTTTAGCTGTACTGCGCTTTTCTCTTCTGCCTCTGAATCATACGCTTCACACTTGGCTTCACATTTGCCATGCTCCTCTTTAACAGAGTCCTCATTCTTGAGTTCATGCACCAAATTGTAATCCACTGATGGGTATCTAACTTTGTAGCCATTTTTATCGGAGTTATCGCTGTGAAAGTCTACTTTCTTATTTGTGTTTTTAATCTGAGTGGCACCGATGACACTTATGGAGATGTCCTTCTCGCGCTGGCAGTTCGCCAGGTTGTTCATGGTTTCTGTTTCGCTCCTGCAGGCCTCGGGCTGGTGGTGCCTCTTCTGCACCTTCAGCCTGACGCAGACAACAATGGCGGCGCACCCCAGCAGCAGCATGAGGACCAGAATAATCCCGGCGCACACTGCGATCCAGGGGAACTGGTTGTTCTGGCCCTCTGTGTACTTCTCGGTGAAGTCGACAATGACCGGTCCCTGAGGCGGCTCGGGGAGCAGGAACTGGCAGTTGAGGCCGCCGTAGCCCCGTGCGCACTCACACACGTAGCGGTTGCTTCTCTCGTGGCAGGTGGCCCCGTTGTGGCAGGGATTGTGCTCGCATCTGCTCACCGGGGTGCTGCAGTTCTTCCCATTGTATCCAGGGGGGCAGGTGCAGGAGTAGTCGTTCACCCCGTCCTGGCAGGTCCCTCCATTGACGCAGGGGAAGGAGGCGCAATCATCCACGTTGTCGTCGCAGTGCCTGCCAGTGAAGCCAGCCTGGCACTGGCATATGTAGGAGTTCCCCAGATCAACGCACTGGGCTCCTGCAAGATGTGAAGGGGACGAAGGCTGAGCGGTGTGTGCTCAGACCCTCCCCCCAATACACCCCAAGTGCTGCTCTCAGGGCCGTTGTCATAACCCACGGCTGAGAAAAGCTTCCGTTTTGGGAGGCTAGCTCCATCTTTACCAGGTCTGAGCCACCACAAAAAGTGCAATTTTTAAAGAAAGGTATTTCTTAATCAAACCTATTTTGCATTCAGCATCCCATTCCCTTTTTGACATTTCATTTAGCTGGGACTATGAAGGTAGTTCAGATCAGGTTCACACCACAATCTCACATTACAGAGTTACAGTGACAATGAATGAGGAGGACTGCATTAAAGAAAGTTTTAAGTACTTTAATCAAAACAGGAAGGTTGCAATTGCTGGATTATAATTAATCATATTTAGTGTATGGCTTTTAGGATCCACAGACCTCAAAGTGTCTCTATAAATATAATTCTCCATGCCTGTAAGCATGAAGTTTCAGGCCAAGTCACCCAGCCACAGTAACCCCTTAAGAAAACACGATCTGCAGTAGTGACCCATACCACATCATTCCTTTTTAAGTACACTTCGTTCACCGAGTCAGCTAGTGACATGACCTGGTCTGTGGTTTATCACTGGGCCTTGTTATGAGCCCTAGACCAGAAGCCAAAGTGACTGGATGGTCTCCTTTTAGAATGTCACCATAGTATGTTTGGCCTTACCATTCGCACAAGGGCTGGAACTGCAGTAATCAATTTTCTTTTCACAGTTGAACCCAGAATAACCCAGTGGGCAGCGGCAGCTGTATCCACCGTCAGGGTTGTCAGTGCATCGCCCTCCATTGAAGCACGGTCCATCAGCACAAGTCATTGCGCTCAGCTCACAGTTTTTACCATAGAAGCCCGGGGGGCAGGTACAGGAATAGCTGTTCTCAAGATCCTGAGGGAAAGACATGATAAATGTTCAAAATATTTACCTGAACTAGTTTTGAAATACAAAGAAGAACTTAAAAAATAAGTAGAATTGACATTAACTCATCCCTTGGGGTTTCACACGGCACAAGCAACTCAAACTTACAGTGCAGCTTCCACCATTCTTGCAAGGGTTGGCATCACATTCATTGATTTCAATCTCACAGCTGGAGCCTGTGTACCCAGGTCTGCAAGAACAAGTGTAGCTCCCCTGACCGGTGTTGGTGCATGTGGCACCATTCTTGCATGGCTTGTGGTGAGTGCAGTAGTTCAGGTCTGCGAAAGATTAAAAATAAATAAATTAAAAAGGAGAGAAATCAGTCAAAATACTTGCTTGTTAGCAAAGCTAGCATAGCACGCTGAAAATAGCTGCCTGCTTTCTGCATTTGGAGTGAGATGCTCAAGCAAAGCCCAAGAACTTACCCTGGTTGCAGAAAAGGCCGCCCCAACCTTCCTGGCAGTTGCACTGCCATGGCTGCTGACAGGTACCATGCAGGCAGCCCGGGTATCGGATGCACTCATCACAATATCGCCCCTGCCAACCCACTCTGCACCTGAAAAAGAAAAAAAAGAAAAGAAAAAGTCAACAACAAAGTCTTGTCAGATTTAGACTTCTCACATTTGGAAACCCTATCGCAAACTCTGCAAACACAGTGATGCCGGGGATCAAGTTTCCTAAAAGCCTTCAGTGATCCTTCATCTGAGAAAGTCACCGAGTCCAACCGCAGCATCAGCTTTCATCAGCCCCGGCGACTTCTTCCACTTCCTCAGATAGAGCCACGGTTGCAGGTAGTTAATTTGTTTACTCTAATAACAAACAGCCAAACCTTACGCACAGCGCCGTAAACTCATTAGGTTAATGTTAGTGGCACTGATGTTTGACTTGTAGATTAATACCTTGATCTGGCATCACCTGGATTTCTCGAATTACTGTCTAAGACGAAGAAAGGCGTTTAAGCTGACCCTCGCAAGACCACTGCTTCCAAGCTAAAGACAAAGAAGGGAGGAAGGGGGGAGCGGAAAACTTACTTGCATTCCCCAGGTTTGTCACAGAAGCCGTGCTGCTCGTCACACCCAGGCAAGCAAATCGCTGTGAACAGAGGAAGGAGGGAAGGGTTGAGCGCCAGGGCCCACCGCCTCCCCTCGCAGAGTCCCCTCCCGAGAGCACCCTGTGGGTGGGGGGCCGGGCAGTTAATAGCAGCTGAGTTAATCTCTGGAGCCTGCAGGAGTATTGATCTCGCCTGGTAGCTGGGCACTT
This sequence comes from Numida meleagris, assembly GCF_002078875.1. Classification (NCBI taxonomy): domain Eukaryota; kingdom Metazoa; phylum Chordata; class Aves; order Galliformes; family Numididae; genus Numida; species Numida meleagris. The sequence continues at coordinate 41,046,562 of NC_034411.1, read as the reverse complement.
TACTTATCGCCAGGGATGAGCATTCTTCTTAATACAGTTGCACACAGACAAAAGAGGGCTCACAATTGCTGCCTTCCCCGCAGCCCCTCGCCCCCCTTCCCTTCCCAGCGAGGGTCAGAAGTCCTTTTTTCCAATTCTATGCACACAGCTCCACCTCTTAATATCCCCCGAAAGTGTGTGTGCAGATAAGAGTGGACAGCTGGTGTGCAGGGTGCCAGTGCAAGACAGCTGCTCTATTGTCTATTCTCTCCCAGCAGCTGCCCCGCTGCAACAATACCCCCGGCCCCGGAGCCAATGGGGCCGGTGCCGGCGGCCGGGCAGCCTATCCCTGCCCACGGCTAATCTATGGCACGCGCGTGATTTCGCTGCAAAAACTTTTTTTCTTATTCAAATAAATAAGTCTAAAGTTCTTCCTCCCTCCTCCCCCCGGCTCGGAGCAGGGGCGGGCAGCTCCGGGCATGGTGAGGAGGTAAGCGGGCCAGCGGGAGGGAGGAGAGGGGAGGGAGAGAGGGACTTCTGCTCATTACTTTGCCTGGTTATGGAACTCATTAAGCAGGCAATGCGAAGTTTTAATTCAACAAAGCCAGCCGGAGACAATGGCATGCAAGGGGAAGGCGGGGAAGAGGGGTGGGGAGGGGGAGGGGAAAGAAAGAATCGGTGCTGATAATCAGATCGCCTCAAAGTTGGGAAGAATGGAGCCGAGGGCAAGGAGACGGGAAGCAATCTGCTGCTGGGAGCTCGGCCGGCTAACGGGAAGACATTCTTTTCGCACGCACGCATAAACACAGCTCGGGCGCCTGGTGCTGCCGCTGAGCGCCGCGTCCTCTGCGCAGAGATGGGCAGCGCCGGGCTGGGCGGCGGGCAGAGCGGTGCTGCGCAGGCATCCCGAGTGCTGACAGCACCGAAAGGGCTCGTTATCAAAGGGCTTCCTCTCACCCCACCCCCTGACACGGCCGGGACAGGCACTTTTGATCATGGGAAGGGTTCTAGTTCCTATTTAAAACGCCGTCGAAGGAAATGAAAGCTCTTTCGCCTGCCGCTTATTGTGCAACATCGTAACATGAACTGCTAAAAGCATCTTAGCGGCCACGGTTCGCGTGAGCAGTTGATCTGGGCTGGGTGACGGCAGCTCAGCCGGGACCACGGCGCTTTATGGACTGTGACTGTTCTCTCCCTGCCTGCTGGAGGGCTCACCCGGTGTCATCTGCCAGCACACCTCAGCGTGCGCACACAGAATGCCACCGCACACCGCACTGCAAGCTGAGGGTCTGTCTGTACACGGCTGTGTATCTGCACGGTGCACCTCTCATAAAACCAACAGTACTTGGCATCCCTGACTTGGCCTGTCCCTCTGGGATCCGCTCACTGCCCCAGCTTTCCCTGCTGTACCAATACACCGCACTCCTCAACAACATCAAGCTCGGCCTCACTCAAAACTCATGTCCCACAGCCTACTCCTGCTGGTAGCAATGATCATGGCAGTGCTGCAAGGAGAGCGATGGGGAAGAAGCTGAGTGTTCTGGTGGCCCTGGGTGCACTCCCCCTAGCAGTGGCAGTGTGTGAGTGTCCCAAAGGAGAAACATACAGCCTGGAGGCCACAGAGGACATCTTGGATATCCCACTGCTCTTTTCAGTGCAAGGTGGGAAGACATCAGGCCGCAGCAATCCTACCTCTGGCCCTGCCGTGAGGATGCTGCCAAAGCCTAGGTCTTAGAATCATAAGATCGTTTCAGCTGGAAGGGACCTTTAAAGGTCATCTAGTCCATCTCCCAGGTCCTCTCCCGGAGCCGCATACCCATGGATGCGGTACATCCACAAGCAACTGTTGAACATGTTGCCATCAGATTGGCAACTGAGCAAGACAGTGATGTTGACATTGCCATTTTGTCACCCTGAAGTGTGGCTGCTTGAGTTAACTTTCTATGCTAATACTGAGGACTGCCTACACCCCACACGGGTGAAGCCTGCACCCAGCAACATGCATCCCTGCCTGGTCCCCTCTCCATGGAGCCTGAGGTTAGAGAACCCCCCCAGGGAGCTCAGGGGACACGAGGGGGACACTCACGCTCAGTGCAGTACTGGCCCTTCCAGCCTGGGTTGCAGACCTTCTCGCCCCGCTCGCCACAGGTGAAGTGACCGAAGGCGTCGTCACGGGGCCGGCAGAAGACAGAGCAACCTTCCCCGTAGTAGTGCTCATCACACACGAAGCGATAGGAGTACTTGAGGTCGGTGCGGCCGCTGCTGTGCAGGTCCTGGGACCACTCCTCGCCCACCGCCAGGTGCCTCTGGGTGGCCAGGCGGCTGATGAGGCGCTCGGGGTTTTCTGCGCGAGAACGGAGAGATATGAGGGATGAGAGAGCCCGACGTGGGCAGGGCGTGGGGAGAAGCTCGGCGGGAAGGAAGCACGGGGAGAAGGGAGAGCGGCGGGGAGGGGTCCGCGCGGGGCCGGGTACCTGTGGTGAGGTCGTCGGGTGAGTCGGTGTGCAGAGCCTCGATGATGAGCGAGAAGGTGCCCTGTGGAAAGAAGGAGCACAGAGAGCCGTGAGGGCGGGCACGGCCGGGGGGCAGCGCCGCGCCCGCAGCCCTGGAAGGGCCCCCTCGCCCCAACACTTACGGGCCAGGTGAAGCCGAAGGGGAAGCGGATGGGGTTGCTGAAGGCGGGGTCGGCGCCGCCCGCGCCGTCGGGGACGCTGAAGGAGTTGGCGCCGAGGACGGGGGTGATGGCACTGCCGTAGGTGCAGGGCGGCTCGGGGGAGACGCTGGCCTGGTAGTGCTTGAGGCAGACGCGGAAGAAGGTCTTGCAGTCGCACTGCTGCAGCCCGGCGCCTCCGGGGCCGCCCCCCCGGCAGCAGTTGCGGTTGCTGAGCAGCCCCTTCTTATTGACAAACTCCTGCAGTTTCAGCTCGAACACCCCGGAGCCGTCAACCTGCCGAGGACAGCGGCCGTCAGCCCGCGGAGCGGCCCCTGCGCGCCGGGCAGCAGCCGGTGGCCCTCCCCGCTCCCCCCGGCCGGGCCCGTCGGGGGGCGGCGGGCGGCACTTACCTGGCAGCGGCACAGAAGCGCCGAGAGGAGGGCGAGCGTCAGCAGGAAGCGGCCTCCCATGGCGGAGGGGCAGCGCTCGCGTTCCTGCCCCTGTGTCTTCGTGGGGGGAAAGGAAGGGTGTCTCTCGGGGAGGGAGAAAAAACGGAGCGGCCACAGCCGCCCGCCCCGCAGAGCCGGAGGGGGTACTGTCCCGTCTCCTGCTTTCAGGAGGGTCTCTGACTGTTATCCCCCTACCGACACCTTAGGTGCAGCCCGGCGGCGGCTGACAGCTCTTTCGGATGGCAAAAGGAAAAGAAAGAAAGAGGAAAAAAAAAGTTTTAAGATTAATCTGCTAAACTCTCTTTCTTGCCCAATCCACGGCGCTCCTCCTTTTCTCCACGAAGAAAATAATTAAAAAAAAATAAAAAAAAATGAAACAAAAGCAACTTAATTCCCAACGGAGGCAGAGAAGAGGCTTCCCAAGGAAGGTCACAAATCGGCGCTCTGGAAATCCCTCCGCAGAGGCAGCGCGGGACGGGGCGGCAGCGGCGATAATTCCCGGAGCGGTGCGGGGCGGCTCTGCGCGGCTCTGCGCGGCACTGCGCTGCTCTGAGCGGCTGCGCTCGCCCTGCGCACGTCGGGGCTGGAAGGTGTCAAGCGGCAGCGGCGGCAGCGGGTCACGTTGGAGCCTTGATCCTTTTTTTCTTTTTCTTTTCTTTTTATTGTTTTTATTTTTTTTAATTGCAAAAGAAGCTCCCGCTCATTCGTTGTTGTGGGCTGACTTTTGTTTTGAGAGGAATCCCAGCCAACACAAATAAGCTCGTGTCTCAATAGCGGCGCACGGAGCGTGTCCGGGTGTGCTCCTGCGGGGGGGCAGGGGGTGCCCGCTCTGCGCCGCGGCCCCGCGGCTCTCTCCGAGGGTGAACGCGAAGGATCTGCCTCTCCGTGGGCGCCGGCCTCCCTTATATCCCGCCGGCCGCCCGCATGCCTAATGAGATGCAAATGAGCAGCCCCCCAATCTGGCTGGAGCTGTCACAAAGGAGCCACTTTTCCAAACCCTCCTCTCAATGGATCGCCAAATGGTCAGTGAGCTGTAAAATGTGCAACCCTCCTCCCCCTCCCCTCCGCGCTCACAAAACGCGCTCATTTACATTCCTACAAATTCGGGAACCGCAAGAATCCCCCTTCTGCTACGGGGAGAGGGCGGCACCCCCGCCGCACCGGGCAGCGGCCCCGGCACCTCCGCCGCCACTGCCCCGCGAAGCGCCTCGGAGACCGCGGCCGCTGCCGGGGGGCTCCGCGGGGCCGGGGCCGGCGGGCGGCAGCGAGCCCCAGCGGGGGGAACCCGATCCCTTTCCGTTCACGCCACGTTTCCCCCGGCGTCGGCATGATGGGTGGGAGCGGGGGCGAACTGCGCGACCCCGAGTCGGGTTTGCCCGTCCCCGCGCTCCGCTCGCAGCCCCCGTCCCGGCAGCGGAGAGGAGGCCCGCGAGGTCCCGGCGGTGCCCGCTGCCCCCCCGGCCCCGGCAGCGCCGCCGGGAGCGGTGAACGGGGGCTGAGGGGGTTACGGGTCCCGTCCCCACGAGCGCTGCCGCCGGGAAGAGCTCCCCGCTCCGCCCGGGTCCTGCACCCCTCTATGATTATTATCATCATCGCCAACAACCTCGGCCTTTCCCTCCCTCTCTCTCTCTCTCTCTCTCTTTTTTTTTTTTTCCTGCTTCAGCTTAGTAAAAAGTGAGTTTGGTGTGTGTCGTTCGCGTGGCTGTCATTAAGGCCGTTTGTTATTGTGTGAGGGCTGAATCAGTTAGCTCTTTGTGCTCTCAGCTGTATGGTAATGTAGACAGCACCTGCTCCCTGCACAATGCGAGGGAGAGAAAGAGCTCCCCTCGGCGCACGCTGCTGCCTCTACAACAATGTCCGCACATTTTTTAAAGAAATCCCTTCCAGCACTTCCCCGCTCCGTGGAGGGAAAAAAAAAAAAAAAGACTTTACCCCAACCGTCACCTTATTATTTTTTTACATATCCATCAGACACTAGAACTTTTGTTTTGATCGTAAAAACATCGCGAGGAGTTCGGTGGCCAGGAGATAGAGGGGTAGGGATGATTTCCCTTTGAGCAGCTCCCTAATGACGGATGCGATCGGGGATAAAAGTTTGCGGGCGGCTCTGGCACAGGGTCTGCCACTCTGTCGGGCCCTCTGCGAAACACCTTCGGCCTCGGGTTCATTAGGATGCAAGGTGTAACTGTCTCCCTAAATGTCATTTTAATTGTAACAGATCATTTCAGCGCAGATTAAGCTGGTGTGCGAAAGGAGAGGATTTGGCTACAATAACCTCACTGTAGGTATGCCGTGCTCAAAGCCTTATTATGGCGACTTTATTGGGTGGGAACGTGCATTTGCATGGCAAAATGTGACTTTCATTGAAGCAGATGTCTTGATCACAAATTATGTTACAATGCGCTAGGAAAAAAAAAAATCTTAAAGACTTCTTAAAGTAAAAGCATTGGGTAATACCAATTAAAAGAAAATCGCTAATGAGCCCATTCAGCCCCGTTCATTGCCTGCTCCTGGACCGGCGCTGCCCACGCTCAGCTTCCGGGAGCTGTGCAGCCTCGGGACCCAGGCGGGCACTGCCTTCTCTCCCGTAAACCCAGCTCCGCTCCAGGGAGCCACCTGCACGCAGGTACACGAGGAGAAGGCTATTCTCCTCCGTCCCGGTGCTCGCAAGCTGCACTGTGCCGGAATGTTTGCGTTTCCCCGTGCCCGGCCCGAGGATGCGGCCGGGGGCGATCGGGGCTGTGCCCGGCGGCGGAGCGGGGAGCGCGGCTGCTGCGGCCCCAACCGCACATTGCTTTTGCCACCTAGCGACAGTGCTGCTCCGCCAACTTGGCTGCGGCGTTATCCTCGGGGAAAAAAAAAAAAAAAAATGGCACCTAGATCCCTCCGTATCGGGTTTACCAAGCGAGTGGGGCGGAGGGGTGGCAATATCTGAGATTCGAGGGCGGATGGATCTGCCAAGGATCGCCAAGGGTCTTTTAGCCTAGGAGAGGTATAGAAAGTTGGACCGTGAGCATCCCCTTGCTTAAGAAAGTGGAAATAAAAAGTTCCACGCGCGAGGGCTTTCACCCAGGCAAAGAAAAAAAAGCCCCGTAAAACCGTGCCCCCGAATCCCGACCACCCCCCCTCGGCACCGGGTATTTGTTAAACTGACGTGGCACAGATTTCTCGATTACCGCTGCTGAGCGTGACTGAAAGGCGCCGTGAGAGCCGGCAGGATCCTGCCCACGGCGCTCATTCTTCTCCGGCTTAATTTATGCCACGCGATTCTGTATTGGGGAAATCAAGCAGAAAGCTCCTTTTTCTGCTTTTTTTCCCCCCTCTCCCTCTCTCTTTCAGATGCCGGGCTAACGGGGAGACTGTTTAACTTAAGTGTTTCTATAGGAGGCTGTTGTAGTTTAACTCCTGCCCACCAGTAGCTGAGGCGAACAAAGGAGGGACTCGAGGTCTAACTATTCATCCATTCTCTGCACTTTAATTTTCATTGATTTTGAAGACAAGGGGAGTCCTTAGGGATTCTCGCTGAAGGGGGATGACACGCCTTTAGACGCGATCAGCCCCCCAGCCAGCCATCTGCTCCCAACCAAATGGCGCTTTTTCGCTCCCAACCGCGTGTCTCCGCACCCCGCTCCCCCGGGCCGCCCCCGCGGAGGTGCGCGCTCGCGGTGAGCAGCGCGGGGACGGCGCGGTGACCCCCCCCCACACACACCCCCCCCGGGCAGGGCGGGTGTGTCGCTGCGCTCCCTCGTGGATCGCGCTCCCCGCATCGCCCCTCCAGCAAACCGGAGGATGGGAAAAGTCACTTCAAAGCGGGGAGGGGGAGCTGAGAATGAAGGCCTCCCCCCGATCCTGCCTTCTTCCCGGGGCGGGGGGCCGCGGGCATATGGCGAACGGTGCCTACGTGTGGAGCTATGTGTAGCCGAGTGTGCATAATATTTTAATTAGCCCCCCGGCCCCTACGGAGGCATGCGTGAGGCCGCAGCCCCGCGTCACCTGTCCCGGGCATCCCGGTCCTCCCCAGGGCCGGGCGCTGGCACCGCGCTGCCCCGGGCGGTGCTCGGCCGCCGCCGGACCCCGCGCAGGGTGCCCCGGGGCCGCGCCTGCCGTGTGCGGGAGGGGATTACGGAGTTCTGCATGTAGGTTAGCCCAAAGTTGCAAAGGCATGTGCTGATTAGAATAAGAAAGGGCAGTCGCGTGGCTCAGCTGGCACACAGCGAGGCCAGATGATAGATAAGCAGCTCCGGGCCTTCCCTCCCCCCCAGCCCCCTTTTTCAAATCGCAAATCATCTGCTCCGGCCCTATCCTCGCCCCTCATTTCCATGACAATGGCCGTGTGTTTACCTGTGATCCCAGGACCGGCGGGGCATTCCTTTGTCTCCCGATGCGATTACCGCAGCCAGCTGCTCTCCAACCCATCCCCGGGCAAATCCCGAAGTGGCCCCTATATGTGTTTTACCGATGGCACACGAGGAGAAAGCGAGCCCCCCCCAACCCCCCCCACCCCGCTCCCCTGCGCTCCGTGTTTGGGTTTGCTCCCTGGTTCGTCTCCGACGAGATTTCTCTCATGGGAAACCGCGAGAAATAAAATTGGCCACTCGTGTGTGAGTGTGCGTTCCCAAAACGGGACGGATCGGGATGCGCATCCCTGTAGGGAAACTCTGAGGGAAGTGGGAAGCAGTGCCTGCTGTGAGGCTCTGGGGCTCCCGTACAGGGCTCCCCGGCTCTTCCCTGTGCCTCAGGCCCTTGGGGTACCTTCCCAGGGAAGATGCCTTCTCCAGGGTGCCCAGCCTGCACGAAGGCCCACCCAACAGGAACCCATTTGCCAAAATCTCTCTCGCCTCGCTTCTGCAGAAGGGATGTGGGGACAAATCACTGCATCTCCAGGGCCCACTTGGGTGCAGCTCAGCCCCACTGCCACAGAAGCGGCCTCTTTCTCCTTTTAAACCCCCCACTTGCTCCCCACCCCAGGAACAGTGTGAGGAGTATCCACGGTACCTTCCAATCTGCGGCACCCTCTGATACTCAGGACAAACCTGCAGCCCCCATAGGGCTGGACCAGACCTGCTCTAGTGCTGAGGCCATGGAATGGGGGGTGTGAGCTGGCTCACATCATGCACACGGGGAAACAAACACCTTATAGCACTTCTCAGAAAAGTGTTCTGCACTTTGGCAGTGAGACTGGAAATACTCCTCTCAGTAGCAATTCTTTATGCATTCACTATTTTGCATAGGGAAACCCCTTCTTCTCTTTTCCCTGGCTTTATTTACCATTATTATAAGCCAGAACCCCAAAGAGTGGCTGTAAACTGCTCCCCCCAGCCCTGCTCCCTGCCTGCAGCCCACGCAGTGTGCCACTATACTGTACCATGTTTCATGCATGAGAGGTTTTTCTGTCCCCTGCGGTCCCCCCGCTCAGTGCACACATTGTGTGCTGGCTGCAGCGCAGAACCTGCCGCTAATAAACCTTGGGGGGCAGGGGGGCAACAGTTTGGTCGTATGTTTGCAGGGCTCTCTGAGCCACTTCCAATTTGTGTTGTTTTTATTTCTTCCCGCATCTTTGCGAGGGGAGAGGGCTCTGCAGAAGGTGATTATGAGGCAGAGGATGGGTACGGATGGGGCGGGCTGTGCTTTTGGAAATGCACTCCGCTTTTCTCAGAGCATCTGCCCGGAGACGAACAGATGTGGGCACCTGCGGTGACAGGCCACATATGCTCCGTCCTATTCACAGGCATTCAGACACAGCCACAATGGCCAGGCTTTGTGCAAGCCGAGCCACCAAATATATTAATCTGTGCTCCCCAGAGCACTGCTCTGGTTAATTTTTCCCTGGCAATAACATCAGATCTCAGCCTTCCTCGCTCCCCTCCTTTGCCTGAGAACATGTGGAGCTATCTGGGCCCCACCTGTTGGCTGCGGGCAGAGGTGTGCCTGCAGCAGGGACATGGGGCTCCCCACTAACCCCAAGCACAGCAAACCCACCCCCAC